>NC_045729.1:6326919-6629300 GCF_009834535.1 Camelus ferus | reverse complement strand
GAAGTTTGACTACCAGTTCATTCCTTTTTCTATTAAAGAACAAGAATACTATACATTATTCTAACAAATCTGCAACAAAGACCTCTTGTAGTGCAGATAAAAAAGAGGTAATATTAACATTAATTTTATGACATCTCCCTGCAAAGTCTTCTCAAACGTATTATGAAATTCAATAGCAAATTTTTTAAATAGGGGGTTCAAACAAAAGGACATCAGAAAATGAGTTTTAAAAAAGGCTTTGGACTTTTGGCTCAGGGCAAATAACCCAAATGAAGAATTATAAGCAAACAAGTAATATCTTGACTCCAGAATTAGAATAAAAATGTTTTCAAACTTTGTAAAGCAACCTATACTAACTGTGAATGAAAAATTAATAGCATAAATAAAGCCTTACTTTTTCATCGTGTGCCCTCTTATGTGAAGGGATACTTTTTAACTTTCAGTGTTGGTGTTTCTTTTTCATTAGGATGCTCTTTTACTAGATGAAAATTGCTTAACATGACAAATCAACAGATCACATGTGGAAGGGCCACAAACCAATTCTCAAACAGCCTAAGCCTTGGTATCGTCATCCTAATTAATATAAAAACAGAAAACAAAACCAAAATCTGTACTAAAGTAAATCATTTACCACATTTAAAGTAAATTTTGATTAAAAATATGCCAAGAAAACAGGATTCAGGCCTGTGTCTTCTTTTACTACTAGATTAAATAATTGTCAACAAGCAAAGCTGGTTAACTCTTTCCTTTCTTTTCTCAATAATGCTCCCGAAGCCCTAAAGGAGAAGACACATTCTTTATGAAATTGCTGCTCAGTGTCCCAACTGATCTAACTCTCTTAAACTGCCAATATAAAAACCTTATAAGGTTTTGAGGGTGCCTTTTTTTGGCCCTATGCAGTGAATTTCATTTCTTCATATTACATCTCCTCTCAATGTATCTGATTCTTAGGCTTCAATGTGACAGAAATGGTTGGGATAAGAGGGGAGGCTCATGTGCATAGGACATGATAAAACCCTATGCATCTCCACAATGAGAAGTATTAACAATGAAGCTACTAATACATTTTTAAGAAAGATCATATCTTCTGTTTTTTAACATTTTCTTTTCTAAAGAACACATTCTTTCAAAGATGTGAAGAGCAGAAATAGAAACACTGTTACATATGAAAGTTTCAAAGGATTTGCTGCCAGCAGCTTTTCTTTATAGTGTTCCTCTTACCTACAGTATGTGTTGGCACTGGCAGGTAGCCCCAATTCGTTAGTAGCCAAATTATTTTTGTCCCTGAAGTAGGAGAAATCTCCATAGCACATGAATGAGACATGGTTTACTAGTTTACACACATCTTTATAACTCCAAGAAACCAAAACTCATTCACAAATGCTTTCATTTCAGAGAAGGGAAAGGCTACAGCATACCAGAACTGCCTATTTCGAATTCCTAGTCCCCTTTCTCCACGAGAAAATGAAGAGAAAAAAAGCGTTTTAATTTCAATAAAGAACTTCGGTCCTTAATGCAAGAAAAATAAACAGCTTTCTGTTCGCCACACTCCACATTCCATCTAAGTCAAAATATTCCAGTACGAGGCATTAAGAAAAAAATGCCATTTAGTAATAAACCTAAATGTCTCCAGATAAAAATTCATAACGGCACAAGAGGTTTAGATAACATGGTTCACGATAGTTAGCGTCCTCACATTGCATGATCACCAGCTACAGTTAGATCCTGCTGTACCACCTTCACAAAGATAAAGAGAAAAATAGGAAGCAGATATAAGCAGAACTTAGAAATAAGCATATAACATAAGTGATGATTCAGCCAGAGCAAGTATCTCTGAATTCTAAGGCAAGACAAAAGTCGGTGTATTAACACTAAAGAGCCAAGAGACTGAAATGTCACTTCGATAAAAAGAAAGAGATTTGAAATACAACGAGCTGAGTTCAGATTTGAATTGATTTCAGCTTCAACACTGATTTCAAATGTCTATGAACAACCACAAGCTTTTGTTTTTAATTTTCCTTCTGTCATATTTTATGGGTAAAAAGTCCTTAACCTGCCTTGTAATAGATTAATTACTTTCAGGCTGGGTGACAAAAGGGCATAATGACTGGAAAATGATACAAAAGAAACAGAAAAAGCAGGTTAATAGGTTTATCACCAAACCTGGGTAATTCTCATGAAGTACAGATTAAGGTTCAGTGGTTCCAAACTGGCAGCATTCAAGTTGGGTTCATATTTGGGTTTTTTGTTTTGTTTGTTTTTTTAAACCACCTGTCCTAAAACGACATTGTTTATGCTAATTATCTTTGTTTATGCCACAATTCTGTTTGTTTACTACATTCTTTTAAAATACCATATCCCTATAAACAGTTCTCACCAGAATTCTTCTAAATCTTGTTTCGGTCTGGTCCTTCTCGGCAGCCCACTGAGCAGAATGCAGCTCTACAGTGAAGGCGCAAGAGCTGGGAACAACTTTGAGCCTCTGCCTCCTCAGGCTGGCAAAGGCAGGGAGTACTGCTGAGGTTTCCTCTCAGGCTCCAAGGGAAAGGGATACTGAACGTGGAGCATGCAACACCCCCCATTGGACAAGCAGAACCATACGCCACAGTATCTCCAGAGATGTATGAACTCTCAACTAGTAAGTGAAGAGGAGAACAGATAATGCTAAGGAGACAGGAGTGCAGCTTCCAAACTGCAGGAGAAAACAGAGAAGTCAGAAGGGATGAAAAGGTCTCCTGAACCATTACCAGTTTCTGATTAAAATGAAGGAATATGAGGCATTCTCTTACAGAATGCCCAGATAAATGTTGTTCCTTCAGTGAACATAGTCTTCACATTTTTTCCTTCTCTAGCAATATTACTTAATCCTGTTCACCTATATGACATTCACGTCTTACATTTAATATAAATGATGATGCTCTCAATCAATGAAAAGAAAAAGAAAAAAAAAAAGGACAGCATGAATGAAGCAAGAAAGACCTGGCTACGTTTTAGTCTATTTCTTGTTGAACAAAATTTTTCCATTAAAAGGAAGATGTTTCACGTTTTGGTTAAATCTTTGAACATCTTTCCATCTGACTGCCATCATTAGAGTCAGAGACCTCACATATTAAGCTACATGTAAGCCAGAAGAAGGGAAGCATCAAGCTTGGTTTATTTCCCATGCTGTTAGTTAACCTCACTGAAACTATACATGAGTAACAAATTATGGAAGAAAACAAAAAAATCCATCAATTTTATTTATTTAACTAGTCTATAGAAAGGGAGGTATTCAACATACATAATACACATCTGCATTATACATATACTCATTAGTGGCTGAAGAATTGATAGTGAAAAGAACAGACAATAAAAATCAGACTTTATCCACGAATGTAATTTTGTTTTTTAAAATGCATTATGAATGTAATCCATTTGAAATAGCTTCCAACTCTATGGAGGAGTAATGTGCTAAAGTATCAGAACAGGCCTTATTACCTGCCTCCCAGGTACGATGCATATTCAGACTTTAGTTAAAAGCTCCCTAAGCACAGGTAAACACTTTATTGTATGCTTACTATATTTGAGAAACATAAGGTGAGAGCCCACCAACGCGTGAAGTGATTATAACACCCGCACATTTCTCCATCAACCTATCAACCTACTGAACACTGAGCTACCTGACTTCTAACCCTTAATTGTTCCTGGTAATCAGCCGGGTCACCCGCTAAGTCTACAGGACAGTACTCCAGCGGGAGCGGGAGAGAAGTATAGTTTGCCCACTGCTTCAGGCAAGCTGCGCTCCAAACTAATCCCTTAGCTCAGTTAACTTACCAATTATTGGGGTGGTAATTAAAATCTATAATCAGGCACCTTTTCCTCTACAAAGTAATAATAAATAAAAAATAAACTTAAAAAATGAACAAAGGCAGTATCAGAACATCCCCAAAACAGTATCAAACTTACAGGTTTACAGTTACCATAAGGTGACAGAATGTGAACAGATAACCTCCCTTTGATTGACACCTAGAGGTGACCTGCTAACTGGAAGTATTTATCACTCATGAGCACAATGGTTAAAAAAAAAAAAAAGTTTTTAATTAAGCTAAATCAATCTGTCCAGGGAATAAATATTTTATTACTATGGCCAAACTTTAGGTAACTAAAGTACTGCTAATGTCAGAAATATTCTTGCAGCCCACTAATAGCAATTTTTCATGGTAATTTTACAAAATAGTTTTTCACAGTACCTGATATATATTTCTTTCTTCAGAAAAACTTAAAAGTTTCTTACTGTGAAAAAAGCATTTCTTTAGTCAATACGACCATAAGTAAATTTGATGGGCATATAAAGTAAATAAAAAGTTAAATTTTTACTGCAGAAGGTTTTACTCTTGTAATCTCTTCAACATGTAGAAAAGAGGCAGTGTGTTGTCTGCACCCGTTTTGAGAGAAGCAATCAAATAGGTACTATTATAAGCTGCATTTGCTTCATCCCACTACCTTCACGTCCAACTTTTTTTCTTTCTAGACTTTATCAGACTGTCTTCTCAAGTAATCATCTTACACTTGCTTTTTAATGATGTCTCTAAGATAAAGCAATCAGAAAGTGTAACAAGTAGCTTAGTCATAAAACTATAATGCTACAATTAAATAGGATAAATATAAACAGAAGAAAAGAAATAGAACACATACTATTATTGATAGTAACAAAAACTGCTTTTTTTCCATTCATCAGAAATAAACTGATATTGACAATTAAGACCAATATTTTAAATATTTTCATTCTAGGAACATAAAAAAATGGTATTCTGAAAGGAAAAATCTTGTCATAATTTTTTATTATTTATTTTCAGGTAAATATATAAATCGACCATCTTCATTGTAAAAATTCTAGAAGAGTTCAAGTGTTCATTCTAATGACACTTTACTAACACTTAGACCATGTTGCCAGTTATGTTCTCTCTAAATAATATGATGCACAAGACTCTGCTTACAAATAATTCCTTACAACATACTTTGTCTATTCACCTCCCACCTGAGAACTGTGTTTTCATTAATCATAATCAACTATGTTAGGAATGCTTGAAAATAAAAATAATATATTTCAACCTGCTTGCTTTTTAGAATCACTGTTCAATTTTCTTTACCTCCTAAATATTTTTTGGCAGACAATGAAATTGTTGCTACTTCTGAATTACTAAACAACTGTTTATCAGTCTGACAGTATTGACCATGTTCATTTCTAGGGCTGGTAATACAGACATGACAAATCTATATCCAAACTGTGATCCTGATATTTAAGTTTTGAATATGCCTTAAAGTTCCAACTAGTCTACAGGTTGGAAACAATAATAGAAGATAGACAAGACTCTACCGAGGAAACTAGAAAAAAAATCACATAAACTTCAGAAACACATAAACCCCAAGCAACTTATTAATATCCCCTAAAGCAATGTTCTCCATTTCATAAAGAAATTTAGAAGTCTTCTTTTCAGATTTCTGACTAAGTTTGAGTGAATAACTCATCTATAGCAGGTGAGCAAATAGAATAAAAATTAACACTCAATAGAAATGAACTACTTATTCAATGAAAGTTGCAGATAGCTGAAAAGACAAAAAAAAAAAAAAGCCGACTATATGTGACACTGTAATTACTGCATATATACCTCCTTTGGAGAATATACATATTAAATATTGAGTCTGCATGATATATACTGTATGAGAGTACAGATACAGTCACCCATACAAATTCAATGTAAACAAATAGTAATGATTTACTGAGATTTTTGTATGTCCCCACTACAACCACAGGGGAAATTATTAAGAAATTTTATATTGTAGGACATTTTTCAAAATTGTTTTAGCTACTAATATTTCCAAGTATGCTGTCTGTACTAACAACTCTATTGATTATCACTTGCTTATTTAATTAGCCAGTTAGAAAAGCATGCCTCTGGGTGACAAAAAATGAAATTCTCACCAGGAGGAAAAAAAATATTAAGAAATTTGAGCATCAGAATAGGAAAGGGAAAAGTTTAGTTTAAAAAGAGATAATTGAAAAAAATACAAATAAAGTTCACAGCAGGAAAGCTTGCCTATATAAAGAAATAGGCTACAGCCTGTTAATATGTAACTACCTTTTTATAAGAATAGTCGGTTAACAGGCTTACAAATCAGACTCAGAGTTTTATTTTCAAAAAGTATAGAGTTGAAGAATACTATCATTTAAGTGCTGCTCTGTACATACTGAAAACTTCCTGTGGTATTAAGCAATAGCACGTTCCAATATAAATAACTTCAATATCTACATAAGAGACACGCTATGTTTGCAAACAAAAGCTAAGTATTTTAAAGAGTTAATATATAGAACTTTGAAAAAATTATTCAAAACTGTCAAGAAAGCTCAACCATTCACTGGAATTATCTAGTGAGGATGCACCTTAAATTAAAAAAAAAAAAAGAAGAGGAGGAAATGAAAGAAAGAAGACAGCACTGAAGTATACATGTTGGCTATTTTACTTTCTTCCCTGATCTGATATTGGCTTCTCCAATATCTGACCACATTCAAGCATTATTTTATTCTCAATACCCTTCTCTTCCACTGCTTCACTTCTAGAATGTTTTAATCTTTGTCCTTTCTTTTTTCGTCTTTTCATATCAAATTCAGTCTTTTGAGCGATGAACAGCTTGACTTAGCATATTTTTAACCAGCTGGTCTAGCACCTAGCTTGCATTGCATAGTCAGATACAACAAATGTTTATACAGAAGGTAGCTTTCATGAAAATGAAAAAAAAAAAAAGCCTGGGTATCATGCATCCTGGCTTTTTTTAGCTTTTTTTTTTTTCTAATTCACCATACAGAATACAAAGTTTGAATTCTTTTTAATGGCAAACAAAATTCTATTTATAGTTCCAAAAAATGAACTTATGCTGGGATAAGAACTCAAATTTAAAAATTGCAATGTGTACTTACAGGAGCACGAAGAAGGCTAGAATTCTTTCAAAGCCCTGCTTTACTTGCAACAACATCAAATGGAAGGATATTGCACATATTTCTCTAATAGGAACTACTTAATTACAAATACACTTATTCCCATCATAGCAAAAGGAAAAATATAGTAAATCAAAATTCAGCTTAAGACAGCATAAAAAGTGGCCACTAAAACTTAAAAAGAGATCATCCCCATTTCCCTTTTTTTGACATTTCAAGAGTAATCTACTAACAGACTACTGTGATATTAAATTTTCTTTAAAAAAAAATCCGCTCTCTTATATCAACAAAAGGTCATGTGCTTTACTGAGCAGCTTCCAAAGTTTTACAGAAGGATCAAATAAGAACTTATAGCCTCCGTTTTAACCACCACTAAAAACCTTCTGTCACCCCAGAAATTACGAGACAGAGATGTTGAAAACGGTAACACTCTGCACACAAAAGCGTTTTAAAAGGTGCAGAAGGGGAGAAAAATATCAATGAAGGAAGAAAGTAAGAGAGCGAATGAGAAAGAGAAAAGCAGCGAGTGGGAGAGAGAGATGCTTAATGTTCATTTAATTTCCTGTTATAGGACGCAACCTACAAACATTAGCAGAAATCTCGGAGACTTTGCAAATCATTTCCATTTGGTCTGGGCAATCACAACAAAAATCAGCTAACAAGATTGCAGAAGCACTAGCTAAAAGCTTCTCTAACAAACACGTTTTAAGGGAGCATCTTTCAACTGAGCCAGAGACTACTGTAAAATGGGAGAGTTGTACTTCAATATATTAGGGGGGAAAAACTGTACTCACCTTTCAAACTCCTGAGGTAAATCAGGGTCAGTAAGCATGCTGGAAAAGCACAATTTCCCTTTGTCACAGCAGCCACCTATGATCGTCTCCAACTGAACCTGTCAAGTGAGTCCAAACCTTCTAAACCAATTGATTCTCTCTCTCTCCCTCTCTCTCTCTCTCTTTCTCTCTCTCTCTCTCTGTCTCTCTCTCTCTCTCTCTCTCTCTCTCTCTCTCTCAATCTCTCTCTCCCCCCTCTCCCCCTCTCCCCCTCCCTCTCCTAGGACTCCTTGACCAGTCTCTTAAAGGGGTAGCGCACTTCCAGCAGCGGGGTCTGGCCGCTCCCCCCTCCGCCAGCCCAGCCGCGCTTGGGCTGCAAGGCACTAGACAACCTCAGGGTGCCTGTCCTTTCCTTTTAATTCTCCCTTCTAGACATCACCGAATGTGAGAAGTCAACTCATTTGACGCATCTCCCATACTCTCTCTCCTCTAAATAATAAAAGTCACACACATGCACATGCATGCACACACACTCACACACAATATGATTTTTTAAATGCATTTGCTACTGATTAAAAGAGAAATCTGTACACTGACAGAACCCCGATTAAACTGCATGTATTAACTAATTAGGCAAAAAGATTTAATGTTAGTAATAGCATTTTCACACAAAGAATTGTTATGCCTTCTCACCCTCTTCTAGGCTCTCTCCCTCCGTGCGCACACGGAAACACACGCACACACACACACACACACACTCACACGCAACAATCAGGCATTGTTCTGAGGGAAGAAAAGCAACTTTGACAGATTGAAATATAGCAGAGGCCCCTTCAAGGAAACCTGTAAACAACTTGTCACTCACTCTGTCGGTCTCACTGTTAGCTCGTGCTTTCCACAAAGTGGTGCGAACGTCCTGGCAACCCAACCAAAGTTTCCTCGGCTCCAAACTCCATAAAACCCGATGTGCGATGTGGAAGGGAATAGGTATCCACATGCCAAAATAACGCACACTCGAGGGAACAAAACCACAAGCCAAACCAAAAAATGAAAACAAAAAGAGGGCACTAACAAACTGTCCTGTTTGGGATTGCGGGGGAGGTCGGGGCGGGAGGCGCTCCCCTGGCTGGGGATCTCTTTAATTTCCTCTGCCCAGGCAGCCACAGATAACAAGGTGGACAAACTCTGGCTTTACAGCTCCTAAGCTAGCTGGCAAGGCACAGCCTCCATAGCAGTTCCAATTATCTAGATAAAAATCTGGCAGGCAAGGAAGGTAATCAGGTAATGTACCTTTGACATGAAATGACAGAGGCACATACACACACAGAGAGAGACACTTACACAGACACGCATGCAGAGATGGTGGCTGCCCCGTGCACCGCAGCATCTGGTCAGGGAGTAAGCACACACTCACCAACACGAGATAGTGTGCATTCTTCACACACACACACACACACACACACACACACACACACACACTCTCAGTCACTCACACACGCTCTCCACTCCTACTGGGAGGGTTCATTCTGCACAAAAGGCTACATTACAGAGCCCGCCCCAATAAGGGAAAGAGAGAAAAAAAAGCCTTCCATTGTTGAGAGGGCAGGTCAGTTGATTAGATTTTCTGTGGAGAATTCCACGAGGAAATTCCCTTCAAAGCCGAAGTGATTAACTGGGGGCTATTCTGGAAATGGAGCAGACAATGGCTCAACAGTCTGCACAGCCAATGTCCAGGCTGGCACTGAACTCACTTTAAAAAAAAAATAAAAGCCAGACTCCCTGTTCTTTTCCACACATTCCCCCCCAGCCCCCTCCACTCCTTCCAACTTCCCCTCCCAATTCCTTTTATTTTGCAGCTGGACAACATTAAGGGCCTTTAAAACCACAAGGGTTGACCCCACAGCAGTTTGATTAGGTCCCACTTTTTTTTCCCTGGCGACAGGCAGACAGTAAGTTTACTTTTTTAGACATACACAATGAGACACCACACACAAATTCCAAATAGCAAAATCAGTGATTAACATTATCATATTAGTAAATTTATTCTTCAAAGGTTATACATTTTTTGCCAAAGTTGATAATAACTTAATAGTGAGATCCATCATTCACAGGGTATCCTAAAAATAAACGTACGTATACTTACAAAATCAATGTGGAAGAAGATTTAAGCATGTCACTATGGAGTTAAGAGACTAACAAAACACAGAATTATGACCCACCCTGAAAAAGCTGTTAACAAGGGATGTGGCAAAAATGACTTGATGCTGACATGATTTTCGTTTTCAGCAGTTGGGGAAGGGGAAAGGCTATTACTCACTATTCTTTCTTGTCGTTAGCCTCAAATTATTTTTTATTACAGCAACAACCCATTCCTTCATAGAAAAATGAGAAAAACTGTGCCATTTCTTTTAAATATCTTTATTTCAGCACTTAAAGAGACCTACAATCTAATACACTCTAATTGATAAAGTATACAAAAATAATTTTTTCTATTGTTAACGGTGGTTATGGGATTTAGGGAATGGTAGCTGCCTGGCTACATACACTTTAAAAAATAGTTTTTAAATTTTCTCCTAATTAGAGAATCTTGTTTCATCTTGTATTAATAGAGAAAAATGAAAGAGGAAGGGTAAGTTACAAGGGGCAGTGGGAGCTGGAGTCAGGAAGAGGAGGAGGCAGCAAGGAGAGGATGCGGAGAGAGCACAAGAGGAGACATAGTAGCAGCATAAAGATAGAAACAGAGATAATGGCCATAAGGCAGGATGCTGAGATCCGTATGGTCCCAGCTGCTGTCTTGCTACAGCTACTACCTCTGGTTGTTTCTCTGAAACTCTAATCCAGAAGGTCACCAGAGCAGGTAAGAGAGAGAGCATGAGTTTTTGAGGTCAACTATTCTGTAAGGGAAGGATGCTCATATCAGAATCTTCCTTGTCTTTGGATTTGTTTTTATGGACATGTAATATATGCATGTGTAAGTATACATATGCCAAATAAACACAAAGAACATATAGGAAAATGTTAAATGGTTTGGAAGTTAGTTTAAGATCTCAACATTTCTATAAACATTCCTGTAGCCATTCAAAAACAAATTATTTCTTGCAAAATCATCCCTGCTGCAGGAATTGAAACAGACTAGGAAATAATTTGAAAATTTGCCAAATATAATAATGATCATCCTAATAATGATAATCTGAACTAATGGAACTCCTAGCTCATAAAAAATTTTGTTCACACAGATTAGCTCACGGATCACATGCAGCACAGAAAAGAACAGCTAGGTACATCCCTCATTTCTCAGGGTTTAAACTTGGGCAAATTTAAAGTCACACAACTGGTTAGTGGCCCATTTGTTACTTGAAGACAGATCTTATTTCACTTGTGATACAATAATACAGAATAAAATAACAGTATTTATAGTTGAATAAAAAATCCCAAGATGGTACTCACTTTCTAAGTGAATGCAAAAGCTTTCGAGTAACTGCTAATGAATTTAAATTTGATATAATCTCATTGTCACCAAGTTAGTACTGTATTGATAGTTGGATGAAATAAATATTTCTAAATGTACCTCTCTAGGTTGTAAAAGTTTTCTTTCATATGAACTCTATGTTGCAAATTAGCATTTCTGCAAGATTTTAGAAGTCAGCAAAAGAGAAGGCAGTTCCAAAATGTCCTCATCAAATCCTGTTGTTGACAGTTTTATAAAATAACTGAATCAATCCAATCAATGCAATGCTTAACAGTAAATTACTATTATAAATCTTTTTATTTTACATTAAATGTTAAAATATTTAAATGTTAAACATGTGTTAATGATTAATACATAATACATGCTAAATAAATCTATATTCTTTATCAATTACCTGAAAATTTTAATATACTCAAATATTCAATTGGCTATATATCTGATATTCCCTTCCTCAAAACTAACACTCCAGTAAGATTTGTTCTACTATTATAAGCAGGTCTCCAGAAGGCTTCACAATATATGTAGATTGAGACACACTACAGCATTCACTGAACATCTATTAAATGCTTAACAACATATTAAGTACTATGACTTTAAGAGAATAATTCAACAAAAATTTGTAACAAGTCTAATTTTAAAAAATACGTGTGACCAAAATTCAAGCTAACTGTTTCATATTCAAGTCCTCTAGGTAAATATAGTAAGAAAAGTTAAAACCAAAATAAATAAGTAAGTGAACAAAAAGCAATGACAAGAACTTACTGAACATTAATTGAATTGTGGGAAATACAAAAATGATCTATAAACATAGATATACAAATATAAATGTATCTTCAGAGAGGATGAGAGCACAAACCACAAACTTTTATATTGCTGCAAAAGTATTATGGAAAATAGGATGAACCTGAAAGTGTGCTTTTGAGTTTATGTTGTTTCCATTGCAAATATACAAAGGAGACTCACACAGGCTAAGGAAATATAAGATATGCTAGTGAACACTACTAGAAAATTCTCAAAGAGAATATCAAAAACTTTTAAGATCATAAACAAGTTATTTCCAAATTTAACCCCTTTCAGACACTGTTTCAAGCAAGTTTTTCTAATACCCTCTTATCAATTTAAAGGGAAGATTTTTCCATTCCCCTATTCTAAGATAGAATTGTTAAACATCTTTACTTTTAATAACTGAAATTGAAATATGTAGTCACAGGTACGGATTATACATTAATATCTGATATATGTTCCTATCATCAAGCTATAGTTTTCACATTTTATGGAATGTGAAAGGTTAGTGTTGAGAAATGAAAATTTTAGCATTATATCCACAATGAATTTAATACCAGTGTCAGACAGTATCAATATATAGACTTCAGCTGACACAAAAAGCATGAAGAAAAAGTTCAGCTACTTTTTTCCCTGCAGTTATTTACTTTGTCACAAAAATGTAAAAAAAAAAAAAAAAAATTCCTCTTTCAAAAAAAAAAAAAAGAAATTCCAAGCCATGTGCATCTGCGAGCCATTCACCAAACGCCTGACAAGCGCACCATTGCCCTGTCCCATGTAGCTTAAAACTCGGACTTAGAGCCTTTTAACTGGACCTCTTTAGAAAAACTCCTAAGAAACTTAATAGCCCCTCCTCCTTTTTAAAGACCTAAAATTCAATTCCTCATAATACACTCATGCAAGGGAATTGGCATGTAGGAGCTTTATATAAGTTCAAGGTTTTTCTACCTTCATACTCTTCTGTATTGTCAATTGGTTAGTTAGAATATACACACGAATTGTCCTCAGATCAGATTTTTGACCAACTAGTGCTCTTCAACAATACATTCTTTGAGAATATGTTCACTGTAGAAACTCTAGTCTCATACTTCCCTCAAAGAGATGATGCCATGCCTCATTACAGCTCCCACTGTTTGATATCTTACTATTTACTTCCTTCAGAATAATCTGAAGTAATCTTAAAATGATAGATTTTATTGTTTGAGGACTTTGCACCAGTCACTGCAATGCATATAAAAATAAGTTATCTCATTTAATATTCAAAGCAACAATATGAGATACGTAGTTGTATCATCCCAACTACAAATGAAGGAACCACGGCCTATGAAGAGAAGTACCTGTCTGAGGTCTCAAAACTAGGAAGTGCAGAGATGGGGAACACCAAAGTTATGACAACTTTCCTCCAGAGTTCTCAAAAGGCACCATATACTAATGTATCTCAAATATACCCTAACAGCCACTAAATACCAAGTGCACAGGCAAGCGCTTAATAAACATGTTTTAATGCTGAGTGTTTAAACATTAGACTAAGTTAGGTTGAGCAATGATTACCCCATACTCACAAAAGTTGATATAAATGATAGTTATTTATACAAGAATTGAGAACAGTTAAAGAATAGTATGCTCATCCTATTTATGGTATAATAAACAGAATTAGCACACTCATCATAAAATCTAGCTCTCTTTTTAAAAATAGTTTCCATTTTTGAAATCCAATGGAAAATACAGTAGTCCCCCCTTTTCTGTGGGGGATATGTTTCAAGGCCCCCAGTGGATGCCTAAAACTGCAAACCATACTAAACCTTTACATAGTACGTTTTTCCCATACCTACATGTGATGAAGTTTAATTTCTAAATTGGACACAGTAAGAGATTAGCAATAACTAAAGTAAAATAATTATAACAAAATACTATAATACAAGTTAGGTGAGTGTTGTCTCTCTCGGTCTCAAAATATCATTGTACTGTACTCACCCTTCTTTTCGTGATAATATGGGATGATAACATGTCCACATAATGAGATGAAGTGAGGTGAATGACGCAGGCACTGTGACACAGCATTAAGCTACTATTGACCTCCTTATGATATGTCAGAAGGAGGATCATCTCCTTAGGTGATCTTGGATCATGGAGCCATAACGAGGTCGATGGATGGGGATCATGGGCAGAATGAAGCGGAATGGCATGAGATTTCATCACCCTACTCAGAGTGGACGTGTAATTTAAAACTTATGAAATGTTTATTTCTGGAATTTTCCATTTAATGTTTTCAGACCATGGCTGACCACGGGTTACTGAAAGCACAGAAAATGAAACCGTGGATAAAGGGGAACTACTACTGCACAGGCGCCAATCTTCCGGTCGCCATGTAACTACTTTGCAATGAAATTTCTGTCTTATATAAAGAATCATGTCAGGCAAAAGGTTTTACTCATTACACAATCATCTCTATTTGTGATAAGTGGTGTTGTCTCATTGTTGTCAGTTCATGATGTTGAAAAAGACATGAACCAATCACTCTGGTGGTAAAAATCAAAAGACTTCTACTGATTTAAAAAAAAAAAAACCATACAACTCATGAGAAAAGAAGTCATTCAAATGGCACCATATCTTAAAAAGTGCTCTTGACCACAAAACTTTGTTATTTAATTTCTCAACCTGGAAAGAAATTCAGGGAACACACTGCACTGACCCTTTACCCACAGGCAGCAGCAAAGTGAAAAGTAGCACCATAACATTACTGCACTGGGGCTTGGGTTCTTAATCATTAGATAATTTCTGCAAAGTATTTTAGTGCACATCTTTCAGGGGAATTTTGGCACTGTAGTCGTGGTATGTATTTCTTGATATTAACTAATCAGAGTAGAAATAAGAAGGAAACTGAGTAAAGTATGAAAACATTTGAACACTCAGCTTCATTTTTAAGTTGATTCTACTCGTCTATTCCCTATATTCTTCTTTGATTGCATGTTTATTCACAGTAAATGAAAATGTTACCTATTAACAATGTTCAGTCTGCTTATATCTAGGACAGCACAGAGGAAAGAATTATGGCTAAGCTGAAAGTTAGGAGGCCTGTGCTCCAAGAGAGCCACGATTCCTTCCTTATTAGCGGTTCTACGTACATCTTTAACTACTCAAGGAAGACAATTTTTAAGGTCCCTCTCCACTCTCAAATTCTGACTCTGTAATCTTTTTTTCAATAAATCAATTTATAATTTACATAAAATTTCTTACCCTTCTTATTTTGTCCCAGTTATATATCCTTTAAAAAATGTTTTAAGAATAATCCTTGTAGTTTGTTTTAACCCTTTAAAGCACAGCATAACTCTATATTCACATATCAATATAAGACTGAAGGAAAAATATTTTATTAATTAAAGTTAGTTCATCTAAATTCAATTAAGTTAAAACAACCAGGAGAACTTAACTGGTCACGAAAAAGTGACCACATTTTCAAAAGAACTAATATTATGACTAAATTAACCTATTTATGATTCTGAAAATTTCTGTGCTTGAATTTTCAAAACACAGTTTTCATTTTTTCTGATAAGTACAACTACATTGAATGGCATTACCTAATTCAATGAGAGAAGTAAAAGCAGTTTATTACTATACTGAGTACGTCATGTGCGTGTGATGGCAGTGACCAGTACTGTAGGGAGAAATAAATACAAGGGATTCTGCTTTTATCCAAAATTTCAAAACATCAAATGAGAAACTCAAAGACAAACTAAAAAGTTGAAATGTTAGAAATCCTGACAGGCAAATTGTGTTCAAGAAAACCTAGTTTTTAAAACGAATTTCGTGGACACTCTGTAGAACTCCTGCCAAATACACAGCTTCTTTTTTTTTCATGTTATTGTTAACAAAAATGACTTACTGCCATAATTTAGAAAATAATTCAGTCAAACTATGCACAGAACGAAAAATGTAAGAAAACAGACATTATCAAAAGAATGTATTCATTCGATTACTCAGTATGTATACAATGTTTAATTTACACTTGTATTGTAAATCATCTATATATTAAGACTGTATTGTTTATAATGTATACTTTTTCATAAACAGGAAAAAGGAGAAATTGATACTTGTAAATTTCCCTGAAGCTGAAGAACTATTTAGGTATCAAATGGTATATTCAGTATTTAAAAACACTCAAATGTTAATTAACTCTAAACAAATCATGGGTTTGTAATCTGAAATACTTATTTTTAAGTTTTGCTTAAAGTCAAAGCACAGACTAAAAAACTATAAGCATTTGTAAGATACGCCAGCATCCTAGGCACATCTTAAAAAAAAAAAAGTATCTAAGGTAAAACATGTTCTTCCTGGTTTCGGGACCAAACTTCAGATTTACTCAGTCTGTAAAGGTGGACAATTGTTTTTAATTTTAATGAACAAGTCAACTTAATAAGCATTGTTCTAGTATTGAATGTGTTCCTTGAATTTCACTAGACATATTAAAGGAAAAAAAAACAAATCAATACATATTATGCTTTCTATGAGCATCTTTTCTAACCAGAGAACACTGATAAAAGGTGAGGACACAAAGATAAACTTTTTTTTCAAGAAATTATGACCTAGTGCAAAATGTGGGCATTCTTCCTTGCTCCAATAAAAGCAATTATCAAGTTATTATTAACTAGAAATCTACAATTTTCACACATTAATTCATTTATTTTTCAAAACAAATCTGAAATGTCAGTTATGAATATTAGTTCCACGTCACAGAAAACGTAAAGTTCAGGAACAAAAATTAACTAGTGTCTGATCACACAACTAGTAATAGGCAGAACCACAATTTGAGCCCAAGTCTTCCAATTACAAACCTAGTGCCTGTTCCACTACCAGAGAGCTGCTTCCAAAAGTTATCACAATATAAGATAAAATGATAAAAGTGGTATTTAGTCAAACAAAATTCTGTTGGAGTTTAAGTGACAACTGATTTTGAAGCAAGATAACCATTTTCTGAACTTCAACAACTTAGAATTAATTTGTTGAAGCTGATAAAATATAGATTAGAGAATCAATTGAAAATCTCAGAAGCACTATGAGAATTCAAATTACAGTGGAGAACAATGTAATATGTAGAAATCAATAGCTTTCATATATATGATTACATTCAGTTATCAAAAGATAATGGGAAAAAAAGACCCCATCAGCATTAGGGACACAAAAGATAAAGTATCCAAGAATAAAATCACTCACATAAAGACCTATATGAAAAAAGCTTGACACAATATAGAAAGACATACCATGTTCCTGGATAGGTAGCATCAATATAATTTCTTTCTAAATGAATGTATACATTTAATAAGCTCAAATTAAAATACCAGTATCTGCTTAAAACACCAGAAAACTAATTCAAAAGCTTACCTGAAATAAGTAAATTAAAATAATCAAAAAAAAAAAAACTGAAAAAGAATAAGGGCTCAGCTTACCAGATATTAAAATGTAATGTAGAGTCTTGATGATTAAAACAATGTATACTGAATGGATTGAAAGGCCAAAGGAATAGAAAAGAAGGTATAGAAAAAACCCAGAGAGGAAATTCAATACAATCTATTTAGTAAATGATATAGGTGGCGTTCAACAAATGCTCTATGATTACCTCATGACTAATCAAACAGGAACATAAATTCCAAACAGATAAAAATTTAGCCATAAAGAAAAAAATATAAATCTACCAGAAGAGAACATGAGAAAACTGCAATATAATCTTGGAGTAGAGAAATCTTACTAACAATGGATCAAAATTTAGAAGCCATAAAAGTAATAAATCCAACCATATAAACACTAACAACTTCTGAGTTACAAAAGGTACCATAAACAAATCAAAAGTTTAGAAAAACAATATATTCAATCCATATCAAAGGAAAGAGCCAGTCTCCATGATATGTAAAGAGTTATCTGAAATCAACAAGAAAAAAATCAACAGTCCAATAGTAAAACAGGCAAATAATATGACTTGTTCAAAGAAAAGGAAATAAAATGGTTCTTAAACAAAGGAAAGATGCTCAATATCTTTTAACTTAAATGTAGTTTACAACTACAATGTGATTACTATTTTTTAACCTATCAGCTTGGCAAAAAATAGTAATTTCAACGTTTTATGTTAGACTGCATTATTCATGTATAAATAATTTGTCCTCTACCTTGCTAAACTTCTCTGTAATAGAATTTACTTCCTAGCCCACTGACTTTGTTTTAAACATGTTACTTGCTTTGGCCAATGGAACAGAGGGCTTTCTCTGTGAATGTCTCAGCTTCTTTATGTTATTTTTGCCATCCACCATGAAAACAGCATATCCCAGACAAGGGCTAGTCTACCCGGAATGAAAGAGACATGGAGCCAAGTGGACCCCAGCCCAGTCCAATCAAGTCAATATGCAGCTGACACACAGAGACCTCATGTTACACATGCAAGAAAAAATTCTTTTAAAAAAACTAATACACAGAGAAAGTGGGGTTGTTTGTTAACACAGCAAAAGCTTACTAACAGTCTGTCTGTGACTTAAGGAAATATGTGCTCTTGTATATTACTAGTAGAAAAGTGTATCAATATAACTCTTATGAACAGCAATTTGGAAATATCTACCAAAACTATGAATGCAATTCCACTTCTAGGAATTTATTAGAGACATACTTTCAAATGTGAAGAATGCTATGTATTCAAAGTTAGTCACTGAAGAACAGCCCATAATAGCACACAATTGTTAACAGCCCAAAGGTCCACTGATCAGGGATACAACAAAACAATGGTATATTATAAATCTATTAATAAAAGCAAAAAGGATGTAACTACACACTGACATGAAAACATCATCAATATATAAATTGTTGATATATATCTAAGGTGAAAAAAGCAAGGTACATATCTGGGAACTGAGTACAATGTGCTACAAAATGTATGAAAGTAAGACATCAAGTTTCTTTTTGCTTATATGTACATAAGAAAACTTTGGAAGAATATATCAGAAAATGAAACAAAAATGTTATAATGGTGGTGGCAGAGGGAGGTCAGAACTGGACAGAAGGAAGACGGGTATGAGATTACAGCCTTTTTGCTGGGTGCTTTTGTAAACTTTTTATATTTTTTCTTTATTTTGAATGAGAATCCATTACTTTTTCAAAAATAGTTAAATATACATAAATTAAATTAGTTACATACACATCTAATTAAACTAAAAACTCTCTCTAAAGGCTACTCATCAGCTCTACACAATATTTCACAAACTCATATCAGCAGACCCCACACACCCTATTTTTAGAAGCCTGTCATTAATATGTAATTTTTGTCATTAAAAAGTATTTTACCTGCTAGAAAGCCCAAAATTCTCACTTTTAATAATAACCCTCAATTTAATGATATTTTCATATAGTATGATTTTAGTTTCTGAAATAAACATTTTTTAACTGAAATTCAAAGACCCCAGTGAATATATCCTTAGGGGTATATAATTTTTTTCTTTCAAGGTGGCTTGTATATAGCTTGAAGAATCTGAGAGATGATAGCTTAACTACAAGTAAAAAGTCCTTAACATGTCATATTTGACTCTTCATGCTCTGGCATGGCCTCCTCATCCAGCCACAGCTCTCCCTAAACGCCATGAACTTCATGCTCCTGACCAGCCTGGTAAAGGTGCCAGCAAACAGCCTGTTGATTCTTCTTTCAATGCTTTTGTGTGAAATGTACATTCTTCCTAGAATACCTTCCATACTACCTTACCCCCTTTTATCAGGCTAGTTTCTACTCATCCTTCGAGATCTGTTGAAGCAGCAGACTCCACTGGAATCCCATGTTGGTCCCCCACCTGTTGTCCTTCCTGGGACTCCCATAACACCAGGTAGAACGTAAATTTCCACTATTTAACTTTAACCTCTAAAAAGATAGATGCTCTGTCTTATTATTGTATCCTCCAGACCATTTCAGTGTTCTGTGGTATCCACAGCATTCTTTATCTGAAGGAAAAAATTCCTTCAGAGACTTTGGGACCTTATTTTGTGTGTCCTGGTACCAGGCCACTGTATAATCTGTTTCCCAAGACTGGTACATGCTCTCATCACCTTTACACCACGTTTAAATATTACTCTCTCAAAGAAGCCTTCCCTAGACCAGGACTGAAGTGTAAGAAACAACATATTGTGGAGCATCAAAGTCCACAGACAACAGTGGTGGTATTAACAGACGTTTGAAAGATAGGATTTTTTGTGGGGAAAAGTGAATTTGACATAATGGTAGAACATCTGAGTAGCAGTTTCTAACTTAGAGATGGAAATATTATACTGAAGTGTGTAAAGATACAGGAAACGTAGATTTTATTTCATAAGTATGAAAGGCTGTTTAATAAGATGAGTAAAGTACTAAACCAGAAAAAAATAAAGTTTCAAGAAAGGACAAACAACATAATGACAATTTTTTAAGAGGCCTATTTAAAAAGCCTTTGATTCTGGCATTTAGGCAGTGACTGGTGAGAGATGCTCTTGAAATACCAGAAGAACAGAGTTCACCTCTGGTAAAATGAAACCATAAATTCCATGCCTACACACACACACACACACACACACACACACACACACACACACACACACACACACACTTTATTCCCTTCCATTAGAAAAGATTCTAGAAACAACACGGGGTCTCCATATTAAACACCGCATCAGAAAGAGAAAAGCATCAACTGAAGGTATACTCTAGGAAAAATATACCAGTGAGAGAAAAAACTGCATAAAATTTAAAACGTCTGAAGTTTTTGAGGGAAAAATAATGGACTAGCCACTGCTTTCGTAACATAATGGACTTCTTTATTAATTTCCTAATGGCAATAATCCCTGTCAAATACAACTGCCGTTCCATTTTTCCAGGTGCCCAGATGCTATTTTGGCAATTAGGCAGGCACTGCCATTTTGACTGCATTTACAGTGATCAAGGATGCAATTGCCCACTGTTGTCCTTTTCTTCCAGTATAAAGATTTGAATCATAGTTTTGATCTTAAAATATTCCATTTATATCTCTTTGTTGATAGATTTTCCTGTCCCTTCATTTCTAGGTTCTGTAGAAATCATTAGTGACATTATGCCAAGGGCTGAACCTCATAAGCAACCTGAACAGTTTGATTCACTGGAAAAGCAACCCACAATTCACTGAAAGAAAATGCAGTAATGAGCCTGTCCAATTAAAACTGTTGAATTAAATGGAGAGAATCTAATGATTTCCCCTTATCATTCTGATATTCTGGAAGCATGGCAGGGGAACGATAAATACCAACACATATGTTAAAGATGCCCACTCTTTTTAGTTTAAGTAAAGCAAGCAAAGTCTTTTAAAAGTAAACTACACTATTACATAAAGGACATTCTAACGGATGCATCTAAGTACAAAGAAAAGGGCAAACGACCTTCTAAATTAAAACATATTTAAATAAATCCTTAAGCCAATTAAACAAATAGGAAGCTATCTTATTACCATATTGAGGAAGCACAGGAGAAAGTAGGAATTGCTGCCTAAACATAAGACTAGTTATGAAAAACGCAAATGAGAAATCACTTACATTCTATTAGTTCAAAAGCAATACATTTATCTCATTTCTATTTTTCTGTAATTTCTGTCAAATAAATATAATCATGCTTTTCTGTCACATCTATGCAGCTCTGTCTTCATACCTACAGTCTCAGAAATTACAAAAGCAGATGCAGAATTCAAGGAATTGTCCTTGATTCCTTAATCTGACATATCCATATAAAAGCAAAATTCAGTATCAGGGAGAACTAGACTGGTTAATTTAATGACCTGACCTCACAGAGCTTTCAGAGATATGTTTAACAGAATTATAACAATTGACTACATCCCGAGTCGAGCATGCCCACATGCATAAATGAATGAAGTACAAAAAGTTGGAAGACAACAAATTCAATTCCATGGATAGTTATTGCATTTGAAGTGTATAATATTTAAATAAGCATTCTGCAAATAAAACGAGGCTGCTAATAAACGAGTTATGACTGTTTAGTAAAGATCTAAAGCAGTAGTCTTCAAACATTTCAGCCTTGGAACACTTCCTTAAAGACAAACAAAAACAAAAATCCAAAACCAACAGAGAATAGAAATACTAAATTACAGAACAGGAGTGAGTTTGTGTGATGGGGGTTTTGGAGCAGAATTGGGATTGAAGAGTATTTCACTAAACCTCTCTCCCCTTGAAGTATAGATCGAAAAGTATCACACCAAAATAATTAGGTCTGCAGAAACAAATTAAGATATATTATGGGAGATAAATATTAAAAGAATTTAAATTAGATACTTGTAAACATCTTAAATCATGTACCATAAAATGCCTTATTTCACCTCAAGTTTGTTTTTTTCCCTCTTATTTTTTCACTATCCCAAAATACTATACAACTATAATTGTCATCATATCTCCCACAATTCCATGTATTCCTCAGAATCACTCTTTTACTATATTCCCTTTATTTACTTTGCAGCTAATCCTGGGGCAGAAAAGACATACCTAAATTAGTAAGAATTTTACTTCTCCCAGAAAGATACAATGCTGTCCTGTTAGTGAGAGGCTCCAATCCAGGATGTCCACAAGAATACACGTTCACATCTCCTTCCAGGCCACCCTTGAAAAAGTAGCGTGCGTAGTCTTCTAGAGGAGACTGAACTGTCTGAATGTGTAAAGCGCAGCATAACAATAAATAGCTCCCGAAGCACTGGCCATATAGACTGTATTACTGATTAATATATGCGTATTACATATGTACGTCATACACACACAAATATGTAATACACCAGCTAACTCGGTACAACCATTTACCTTAGTGTCTTTCAAACACTTCAAGCACCTCAACTAGAGCCAAAAAGGCTTTGTTTGATTATTTTAAATACAAATGTATGGTTGTTCATATGTGGGTATCAACATGTCTAGAAAATTAAAAGTATATTTACATGTTTATACTAAGTTTTGGCCCACCTTGAGAAACGAATGTTTGACAGTCACCCATAACACCGGAAAGCTGGACGGCTGTGCTCGCAAAAGAACTCAACCTGAAGCAGCAGCCACTTGGGCCGCGGACCTTGGCAATGGCGGCGGCGGCAGCGGCGGCGGGGAGGGGGGGCCACGGCATTCCCGGCAGCCCGTGCGCGGGCAGGGCATGAGGGGAACGTGCCAGGCGTGCACAACGACGTCACCAACGTGCCCTGCGTAGGCACCACCTACAGTGGCAGGGCTGTTGCGAAGGCGGCGGCGCTGTCCACCCACTGCCCTTCTCGCGGAGCCGGTGCAACTTGTCTATGTCCAGGGTCCAGCACAGGTGGTCCAGGGGCATGTGCGGCCTGAACACTAGGCGTTGCCGATGTCTGATCAGTCTCTGGGGGCCTGTGCCGCCGTATGTGCGGAGATGACCTATCCGCCTATCAGTGTGTCCTTTGGTTTTACTGACAGTTTCGGGTTTGGCACTAGTCACCAGAGTATGTTGTACTATTGTCAGATCCTGCCTGCAAAACACTGGCCACCACAGCTGGTGGTGGGGACCTCAGGCACGAAGACCAGAAGTAAAGCACCCCAGCACTGGACAACTTCCTGGACCAATTGTGGGCTGACCCTCCGCATAGGGGCTTACAATCTTCTTGTGATTATCTGAGTGTTTTAACAACCATGATCTCTAGGCAGACATGCAGACTTAAGTGATACATGTTTTTGGACACATGTTTTTGCATCAGATGTAAGTGACACATATTTTTGCATTCTTACAATTGGCTTTGTAGCACTTGGAGACTTTCAGACCACAGTAACATGCAGCCTTAGAAGCTCTGGGTTGTCTATTACCTGATGCAGATTATTTCCTTATTTATTCGATTTGAAAGAAGTTGTAGAAAGTCCCATTGCATAGTCAGTCTTCTCAGTTAAGGAGCAGTAGTGTAGGGTAAGAAGGGATGAGAATCCAACTCTTTTTTTCCCTTCTCCTCCCTTCAAACACAACATTCAAAAATAAAAAATAAAAATAAAAAGTAAGTGAATGCTTTAAGAGGTTTGAGTGGGTAAATGGCCTGTACTGGACTTTTTTTCCTCCCAGACAAGGGAAAGAAACAAGTTTGTTTCTATTTTAGCAGTAACTGAAAGGCAGGAAATTTTGTGCAGTGATTGACATAAAAATTTAGTAAGTTTTATATTTCAATATATTGTATATATTGAAAATAAACACATTAAAATTAAGTTGATGTAAATAAATTATTTTATTTGACCAAAAGTAAGATTATAAAAATGCAGTGAAGAAAAATATATTCAACTGCCCACTAATGTTAATGAAATCTTATTAATGTAATTACCAAATAGGCCAGTTTCTGGACATTTTATGTACATGTTAGCCTGGCCAAGTTTTATGTAATATGCATACTGAGCCCATAGTTAGCTATAATAGATAATGCATTGATTTGGTTATATACCAAAATCTCAGAAGCAATATAATATAGTGAATAAACACAAACATTTATTATGTTAATTCAGAGAACCTAGGTTCAAGTCATTATTCTGCCCTCATAACTCTCTGATCCTCAGCTGCCTCACTTGTAAACTGGGGATGATAACAATACCTGTCTTGCAAAGATGTTATAAATATTTAATAGCATACTATACATGAAAAATGCTTTGTAAACTGTGAAATGCAGTGTAAGTGTTAGCAGCCAGTGTTTCAGCCAGTAAGGTATTGTTTATAAACTTAGAAAAGTAACTCTAGTGCATAAAGTAAATCAAACAAATTCCTATGTAAAATGACCTCTTTCAATAATACTACTCTTCATACTAGTGATTACATTTTCCTGTTGAGTGAATGATGCTGAAAAGAGCAAATAAGATGCTTTCTAGCAGCTGTATGTTTAACCCATAGTCAATTATTTTCAGATTGTTTATGTTGTACACAATGCATACCATAAGAAAGGAAAGAAAAACATTAAGATTCTGGAAATGAGTTTTTTTAAAAGTTAAGATTACTTAAGCATTTCATTTATTATACAGTTTATATGATGTATAGCATAAGCATGCATACACACAGTAAGGAAATGAATTTAAGAAGTCGACACTAGGTGGGTCCATAGTAATGAACTGAACATTTTAAATCGAAATGTGAGAAATCTCTCTGTTTAAAATAGATGCATTACAGCTCAAAAAAAACCAACTGAAATAGAGTAATTTGAAAAGTTCAACTGGTATTTTTAAAGGCATATTATATGGAGATGAAATATAAAAAGTAAATATGTAGGATAGTCTAAATTATTTTTTAATTTAGTGACTTAGGATCTACCAAAACAGTTTATTTTCATAAAATTATAGTGACAATATGCAACATGGAGTAGAAATACGAAGATAATGTACAGTCCCTAAGTTATTTAGAATAACAATTCCCTTGATAAATGTCTTTTCTGATTAAAAACAGTAATTTTAAAAAATTCTTATAAATTCAAAATAATCTTAAGCCAATAGCTGTAACAGAAGCACTGCATTTTTATCTGCAACAGAACATTGTAGGACAGTAGGAAACACATAAAAAAAATTGGATATAAGAAAATGGGAACCTGGAAAGACTTTTAAACCAATTATTAGTAATAAGAAATTAAAATGATTATTTAGGATAAACAGAGCTTAATTTTCCTATCTGTTTTTGTCTTCTGATTGGCCTGGCTTTGGAATTCCCAGTTGGAAATCTTTTGAAGAATATAAAGTTTAGTTTTGTGGCTGAGCAGATCCCTATAATAGCATGGTTATAATAGCCAGATAATCATAGCTTACATTTTTGAAGTGCTTACTAAGTAGTAAAGCATTGCCATAAACACTCTTCGACCAACCCTTTGAGGTAGGCACCTTGTTAGCATCATCCCCAGGACCATACAAAATCATATATATTAAATAATTTGCCAATGGTCAGACAAACAGTGGGTGGCAGAACTGGGTTCTACATGCCTCTCTAGTACTGGTTCTTGAACTCTTTTCAGCTAATCTTCCTCAAAAGAGTGTCTTCTCTTGCTGTTACCATTTAACCACCTTACATTTACATCTCAGTGAAACACAGTATGGCTCTCACCTACCCACAGCACTACCAGAACTATTATGTCTACGATTAACACTGACCTTATTACTAAATCTAATGAAAACGTCAATCCTCATACTACTTGACCTTGGCCAAGCCTTCCTCTCTTTAACATTCTCTTCTCATTATGTCCATTAGAGCAGGACCCCTGTTTTTCATCATCCTTCTCCATCTGTCCCTTCTTGGACTTCTTTGAGTGTTGTTCCTGCTATGCTCAGCATTTGGATGTTGTGGCTACTTGCTTTGTGCATCAATTCTCACTCTTCTCTCTCCCACTGGACAATTTCATTTAATCTCTCAATTTTGATAACATCTATATGTCAAGACTCCAAAATAATATTTCTATCTCAGATCCCTCTTCTTATTTCATATCTGTACCTGGATGTCTCATAGGCATCTCAAACTCCACATGTCCCAAAAGTAAACTCATCACCTCTCTACTGTCAACCCCATGTTTTTCTATCAGCCACCCAATTGTTTGGGCCCCAAAACTAGGATTCAGTTATTCTTGACACTTTCCTTTCCTTCAGGCTCCCAAATCTGTTTTGTCTCCAAGTCTTTCTAGTTCTGTCCTAAATGTGTCTTGAATTATTTCATTGTCTCTAAAGCCACTATCACCACAGTAGTCCAAAGCGTATCATCTCCTGCTAAAGTAACACAATTTCCTCTGTCTGTCTCTACCCACTCTCGTTTCCCCCACATAATACCCAAACTGATGGTCTTCCAGCAAAAATCAAGTCATTTCTCATGCTTATAATCCTTCAGTCTTCACATTTTCACTTAGAATAAAATCCATCACCCTTACTGTGGTCTATAGGACACCTTTTTATTCCTACCAAGCTCCATTCACAGCAGTTTTGCCTCTGTCATCAGGAAATACTAAGTCATCTCTGAAACTAAGGCTTCCATCCTCTACTATTTTCTCTGTTTAAAATAACGTTTATCCAAACTTTGATGTGGCTCATGTCTATTTACACTTTATTTCAATTTAATTTCCACTGGTGCAGCATGACTTTTCTTTAGCTCCGAACTAAGCTAGCTCAAGCTAGTTTTCATCGCTGGAGCATCAGTTGTTGATGTTCCACTTATTTTCAGGGTGAAAAGTGATAGTTTCACACGGTATAAAAGTTTAAAATGTCTGAAACAATATTAGAGCTCGAGTCAGCATCATTTCAAAGACAGCTGGGTATGCTTCCAGCTTGTATTTTTTTGGTTTATTATCAAACTAGCAAACAGTACAAATATTTTACCTGAGTTCAAGGATACACACATGAGGACAAAGCTCCACAATGACTTTCTAAGAAGCAGGACTTTGAAGTTCTGTGGTCAACAGTTCCCTCCCACAGATGAGTGACCTATTCACCAAGCAGGAGAAGCCCAGAAGCCTCTAATAGCCTACTAGCATGTTCAGCATGCACAGGTTCACGGTCAACACAGACCACATTGTTGCTGCGGAACAGTTAATCACAGTAGCGTTCTCTTTTACACTGTGACATTAATTAGTCTGGCCTAGCCCACAGCCTATCATGTGAACAGAAAAGGAATGACTCCTTTCTGCCTAACAAAGGAAGATCTCACAGACTTTCAGCTTTTTATCAACTTCACAGAGATATAATTCACCTACCATGCAATTCACCCATTTAAAATGTACAATTTAATGGTTTGTGAGCTATTATTAATTTTTAAAACTATGGAGATAAATATATATATATATATGTAATGTACTATTTAAAGTGTACAATTCAGTGGTATTAATGACATTCACAATGTTGTACAACTATCATCACTTTCTATCTCCAAAATGCTTTCATTGCCCTAAACAGAGACTCTGTATTCCCCATCCTCCTTTCTGCTCCAGCCTCTGGTAACCCCTAATCTACTTTCTGTCTCTATGAATTTGCCTATTATAGGTATTTAATATAAATGAAATCATACAATATTTACCCCTTTGTGTCTGGCTTATTGCACTTAGCATAATGTTTTCAAGGTTCATACGTATTGTAGCATATATGATTCCTTTTCTAGCTAAACAATATTCCATTGTATGAATATACCAATTAATGGATACGTAGGCTGTCTCCACGTCTTGCCCATTGTGATAGTGCTACAGTGAACACTGATATACAACAAGTACGTGTTAGAGTCTCTGTTTTCAATTCCTTTGGGTACATAACAGAATAGAATTTCTGGATCATATGGTAATTCTGTTTAGCTTCTGAAGAACCACCAAAGTCTTTTCTAGAGCATTCCCACAAGCAACATTAAGAGGTTTCCAATTTCTCCACATCCTTGTCAACATTTATTATTTTCCATTTCTTCTGTTTCGTGTGCTTTGTTTTTTAGTACAACTTATTTTTGTGCACCTAATACAGATTTATCCAGGGAGATTACCACCATAATTAACCGCTGTCCCTTATTCTACAGTGTAGAGATTTAGCTTTAAATAAATACAAATTAAACACGTAAACTACATAACTGAGTCACCGATAGTAGAGCTGTGTAGTTTTTTTTTTTTCCAGATTTCCTTAAGACTAGGAAATACAAAATAAAGAATAATCAGTTGAATGTCTTTTCAATAATTCTCATATTTTGGAGAGAGAACTAGAATGTCTGTTAAATCCTTTATTTTTTCCAAGTCTGTTAATTACATTTTGCCAGTTAAGAGATTTGAGGAGGGGAAAAATCAACAAAGATCGAGAGGTACTTAGTGCTAAATACTGTGCAAGCACTTTTATACCCACTATATTGTATATTCCTCAAAATAGATAATAATAAGTAGTTATTATCTTTCCATTTTATAAATGAAGGAGCTTCAGCTCTAAAAGAACTGTATTTACAAAAAGAGCAGAACTACAATAACTTAATGGTTCTCAAAATTTTACCACAGTCACTCATCTCTGAATTAAATAAATATAAATTAGGGATTTAATAAAGTCTTGCATAGCATCTCCAAATGCAAAAGAGAGAAAAATTATACAGCTTTGATTAAAAGATGGGAAAACGCTAGGAGATGCACCCTGAGACCTTGTACACCAAGGATGCACATATGTCTGCAGACTGACATAGAAAAAGACTGGATGAGACCAGTGGTCTTCAAGCTGTAACATCAGTTGAGTATTTTTACATAGGAGTCAGAAACAAAGCATAGACACCTCAGGATAACACAGATTACAAAATGAAAAAGCTAAGACATTAAACATTTCCTGGACAGAGTCCCAACTTTTTTTTCTTTTCTTTTCTCTCTCTTTTAAAACATTTTATGTTTTGGCTGTAGTTATTGACAATAACATTGTTTATCTTACTGACTCAAACATAATTCTACAATCTTATTCCACATCAGAGGAAAAACAAATCACCTAGACATGAGCTAGTATTAAAAGATAAAGGGATTATGGGGAGAAGAATCATTAAAGATAGATAAATTCCTAACCAGCCTATCTTTTCTTTTCACAATCTGGATTATGAGCTTCCTGTAAACAATTATGTCCATGCTTTAGTTCTCTGAAACCAGTAGGCTCTGGGCAGGAATGGCAGGAAGACAGTATGGGATGAGAACGAATCATTTTGCAAGACAATGAAACATAAAAGTAATTTGTGAAATCATAATTTTAAAATGAGTGGATTGATACAGAAAAGGAAAAACAAAAGATTAAGGATAAAGTTTTGGTGATAGGAAAATAAAGGAAAACTCAGAGAAAAAAATAGAAAAATTAGAAGAAATTAATAAAAGGAAATTTTGAAATGAAAGGAAAAGATAAAATATGAAGGAAGACAATCTTCCAGATATGTCTGGAGAAAAAACTATAAAAGCAGATTTGACAAAAAGGACCTAAAATATCAATCTAAAAGTAAATCATTTCTACTTGAAGATTATGTTAAAGCAATCACTTTTATTTCACTATACCTCGGCCTCATATTAAATTTGTCAGTTACAAGAATTAAAATAAATTAATTTCTATTAGTCTTTTTTATTTATATGTAGGCATTCTAGACTCCTGATCACTAGAAATAGGCATATGGCAATGGAAAATGTTCAAATACTTTATTAAACAAAATTAGATCTGCAAAAATCTAGAAATGTTACATAGATAGACAATGAAAGAGTGCCAGCTAAATATCCCTTTACTGGTTTCTTTTCTCATTGACAACTTAGTACAGTAACAAGAGAGGCAAACCAGACCCCAATTTTTAAGATGAATCCTATGTACTTACTTTAAAAAATAAATAAATAAAACACGAAAGACCAAATACCAACAAACACCAAGTTCATTGATTAGGGTACTATTGATTCTTCATGTATCCAAATCTAACTCTTTTTTTTTTTTTTGGTCATTTGTGTTGGTTGGTTGGTTGGTTGGTTGGTTACTCTGAAGTGTGGCTACTTTTGTCTTTATTACAGTCATTTAGTGACCTGCTATGAATCATCTGTTTGTGTTACAGAAACTTTGGGAGGTGCTATGTTTCCTTCCAGTGGGGCAGTGTGATGTTATGAAGAGGTTTTAAAGAGGTCAACTGTCTAGTTTCACATTCATTTCTATGAGCTCATTAAAGAAAAAAAGAGAGAGAGAGAGAGAGAGAGAGGAAGGGGGTAAATGCAGGAAAAGAAAGGGAAAATAGTACAAGTTAGCAGAAACCAAGAAACAAATCTAGGGATAGGCACACTTACAGTAATTTTATTGAAGAGCAGATGAACATAATGCTAAGACTGGAAAATCACATGATTATAAATAGATTTGGATAATAAAAGGAATGTTACTTAGGAGGTGACTCGGAAGTCCATTAGACATTCATTTGAAGGCAGATTTATAGCTGTCACAAAAATCAGTAAACTATGTCTATTGTTATGGTAATACACTGAGTCCCTTTCATATGTCTAGATTGTACAAAGAATATCAAAAACCACTGATAACTCCTCTTTCCAAGACCTCATATTCACTGTCAACCCACCACCTGTTTAAAGAACAAAACAAAATACCAACTCTCATAGAAATCTGTTGGTTTAGAATTAGAAGAAGAAAGTAAGTTGTCAACAGCAAATACAGGAGGCAAAGACAGGGAAGGAGGAAATTAGAAGAGAATTCAGATTCTATAAGATGGACCCTTTTCTCAAATATAGTAAAATACCCCACTTCACTGAGACTGAACTTTGTATTTAACCTCATTACTTTCTCTGAACTACCATTAAGTTCATACTTGCATAAAAACTACTTGGGGATGAGAAACAGAGACAACAGCAAGGAAATAAGGTTTGCATTGAGACTATCATCTGTTACTTAATATGAATTAATTTAGTAAAGATTAATTTCTTCCAACATCTCATTGAGTTCATCAACACAATATGGAGGATCTCAGAGGGAGGTAGTAAGAGATAATTCTGGAATTTGAAATATGCTATAAAATGATGCTGTGTTACTCTACCACTTTCCCACCTTCCAACTCCCCAAAAAAGTAGAGTCAATCCGACTGACGTTTGAATAAACAGAACGTGATTTAATAGAAAAAGAGGAAGATGTGTAAAAAGAAGCTGAAAGTGTTGAAGACAAAATTTATCTCATTATTTTATCTAGGCTACCCCTGCACCTAAGAAAAGAAAAAAAAAAATACTTTTCTTGTCCCTCTTGATCCACAAGCTTCCCTTGACTACCAGTAGCCCAGGTACTAATTTGTGGATTAAGTAAGTTTTGTGGGCTGGTCCAGTTATCCAAACACAATTCATAACCTTATTTCTGTAGGAAAATGTGTTGTGAATTTCAAATTCCAAACAAACTACTTGAAACAACCTGTTCACAAGTTTGGGACAGCTTGCACACTGTGTGTTTTGGATTTAGAAAGTTAAACGACACCTTACTGGATAAAAATTTATTATGACATGTGATTCATACAACTATTATTAATCTTCAGTAAATTCTGCTGAAGTAAGTACCCAAAGGTGTGCTAACTTAATTTAAACCTCTGCAAGGTTTGGTTGGTAATTTTCCAAGAGCAGATTGACTCATGATATTTTCAATGTCCAAAAATTTGTCTTTCCGTCATAAACTAAAGAATACCATGTTGCACATTTCAACACTTATGTCTTCAATCTTAAATAAAAATGAAGTCTAAATGTAGCCAATAACAAACATGAACCAATCAAGAACATCGAAGTTTAAAATGGTTTCATTTGATCTATTTTTAATAGGAAACAAAACTTTGGAATTAATAATAGAAAACATGCACAGATTAATCACACACAAAAACTAAATCATGAGACTAGATGTGATACCAAGCTTCCTCATATATATCACTTGCTATTGCTATAAATAACTTTCTCAGCTGTTCAATGGCCATTGCCATCATTATCCAATTCTTCACAATAAACATTAGAAATAATGTGAAATATTTGCTTTCAATCTATATGATACAAAGTCTGCTGCCTTTATCATAAGTGAATATACAGCCACGTCAGTGAGAACCTGTAGATCTGTCTCAATCTGGGTTCCATACCACCTAGATATAGATTATGTTGCTCATTTATTTGAAAATTAAGATTGGTCAGCATTAACAGAGAGTTACCAAATAACTGTCTGATTTTTGCATCCCTATAAAAGAATTAAATAACTGTTCTCATTTACTGTACTAAATAATATACCACCTTTAGATAACACATATTAAAACTGAGTATTCAGGAAATAAACTATCACATCTCTTCTTTCCTCCTTCAAGTTTTTAGATCCATTTTTTCTTTAGTTCTTTTAATCACTGCCTTTCTGAATTTAAGTAATATACTTAATAACAATTTTTAAAAGTTGTCAATTAAGGCTATATCTATTTAATTCATCCTATGAAAGATTCGGTAATTAGTGAACCTTTTCTCTATCTCTTCTCCCTCACCTCAAAAGAATTAGCTATAATTCTATTTTTATATTATAAAGTTTTATCATTCATATCATTTTTGTCACATGACAACTATAGATTTGAAAAATCAAAAAATGGTAATTAACACTTACAACATTGTTTTTAATTATAGACTGAGATATATTATTGGCCTTATAAAAAATGCAATCTTATATCTTAATTTTTTATTTTTGAAGGAGAATCTCCCAAGCATCAGTATCTAACAAATTCTTTTTCACTTACTTTTTGGCTTCCTTCCTTTCTTACAGTCATACTTAACTGCCTGTATTTTGCATATGCATTTTTCTAAGATTTCTTTTTTTTTCTAGTTTATCATCTTGACCAATCTTTTCATACAAGGCAAGTAAATAATAACCTAAGTTATTGCATGATTGAAAGTGTCTTGCATAATATAAAATACAGTTAAATATCTTCTTTTCCTTCCAACTTTGAAGACATTGCTTCATTTTCTTTATATAATCACTGGTGACATTTTAACTTCAATAAAAGTCTCACTCCTTTAAATGTAGTATATCTCCTTATATATGTATATGCACATATATATGCTTTCAATCCATGTGACATGTCATATATACATTATGAATATAAAATTCTGGGAAGGAGATGAGTTCTAAAATCTGAACAGAATGTGCTGAGGGGCGGAACTATCCTTAATAGCCCCTGTTTATGAAATGACTACCAGCAATACGGAGAGGTAACATCAACAAAGAACCCTAAGCCATATTAGGGGAGATGTTTCAACATGCTATTCTTTTAACAATTTCCATTTTGTGGTTGTCTTCTTCCTAACATATCTAAACAATATGCCAAAATGGCAACACTTCTGGCCTATCCCTATTTATTTTTTCTGACAGAAAAAGAGAGGGCATTCTCCTTCTTTCCTCCTCACCCTCACCCCCCAGACGCCGTGCTGTATCTGCTCTTTCTCCTCCTCTCTTCCAGGGAACCACATGGCTCCTGAACGACGGCTTGGGCCCAAGAGTGAGTGCCTAGTAACAAGGTCACCCCTCGGAGGCTGGGCTGGAGAAGGTCTGGGGAGACCTTGGCAGTGGCTTGTGTTCTCTGGACAAGAAAGCCTGGCTCTGCGTCCTTGAGGTACGGAATAGAAGAGCAAGAGATGGAGTCTTGGGTCTGCTTGGGCATACACCTTGGCCTCTTACATTCTTCTTTTTGGGAAGCATGTCATCATCAGAACAGGGGCAACAAGAGTCCCTCTAAATGGTAGTGTAGTCTGAGTCTGAAGCTACTGAGAAGCTACAGATTTTAAGAGATTTTGTAACACTTTTAAATTATGTCTGTATGGTAGGGGTTCTCAGCCAGTAGCCAGGATCTACTAAGAGACCTCTAAGGCTAATTTCACTACCTACATGCTTTCTTTGAATTCTTTAAAATGTGTTAAATTGTGTTTCCTAATCTTTAATGGCCAACATTTTAGTCAATATATGGCCTTGATACTAATCAAAAGTTCCTTGACAGTGACTAACTACACCTTGGCTATCATCACAATGTATTATTTTTCTACATACATTTTATATGCACAAATACACACACACATACACACAGTTGTGAGTAGTTTGGTTTTCATTTCTGATTGATTTAGTTCACTTACTTTTTTTTAAAAGAAAATCATTGAATATGGGCATTAAACAAATGATTTCTGAATGAAGAATTCTTAAATAGAGGATAAGATTCATTTGCTTGTTTTTGTTTTGTTTCTTTTCCAAGATATAAGTTCTTAGACATATTTCTTCAAGAAGCTCAGAAATGTTATCAAATTGATATTCATTTTCCTAAATTGTCACTTAATAGCCAACAGTTATTCTTCCCAATTCATAAATATAGTTCCTTGTTTTCTACAAGTGTACTCAATGATTGCTAGGAAAATTAACTTGAGTTCCTTACATGCTGATATGTGAAAATATTGCCTATGTCACTAGAATATTTATGGCAATACTGTATTGTAATATATGATATTGATTTAATAATTTACGAAGTCCTGTAGTGTACTACCTAGAGGGTAGAGACCATGTCTTTTTCTGTATGTGATCAGCGTCCAGAATATTCAGTGAAGTATGACTGATGGGGATTTGTACATAGAATGATCTCCCTGAGAAGGAAGTGAGCACTACAGAACATTTTGAACTTGAACTCTAATTCTAAGCCTTGGGAAATGTATTTGGAAAAAGTCTTTTGCATGAACACAACCATAAACTGCCTGCTTTTCATAAAAGCTCATTTTTATGACCTACAGAACAATTCCTCTCCCTACCTCACAGTTTTCACCCTCAAGCCAGGAGAGATGCCACATCCACCTTTGAAGTAGGAAAGAACTGGAATGCTCATAACCTTCAAGTGGGTGAAACTTTTCCCACTTCCTACAGAGAACTAGGCAGGGGGCAGGATGTAGAATCATTGCTGCTTTTATTCGTAAGCCAACAATTCTCCTAACTCTCCATTCAGAGATGTGTATGACTGTGTCTAGAGCCCTACAGTGAACATCCATTCAGAATAGATCGGGGATGCTACAATTTATACAGTTGAGAGTGATCATGGTTTGGTGACTGAGAGTCTTGGTACCAGCCATTGAAACTGTAGTTTTTAACATTACCTACTCTACCCTTAAAGGACCGCTTTCCAGTGGAAAGATATGTATGAATCACATATATAAAATATATGTTTTCTAAGTAGCCACACTTTTTAAAGTTATAAAGAAAAAGGTAAAAATAATCTGAATAATTTACTTAACTCAATATATTCAAAATTCAATTCAACATGTAATTATATTAAAAAATAATATATTTTAAATTCACATTTTCTTACTAAGCCTTTGAATTCAGTGCACATTTAGCACATCTTAATTTGGACTAGCTGAATTTCAGGTGTTCAGTAGCCACATCCAATGGTTACCCTGTGGGACAGCTCAGCAGATGTGTCATTTTATGCCTTTGTCAGCCCTTTTCAGGTTTCTGCAAACCACCAGCTCAGCACGCTCAAGAACCTGAGCTAATCTTGGAGGGCAAGTAGCAGAAAAGATTCAGGCTAGCCAGTCACTGGGATCTGGCGCCCATTGTGCTGAACCAAGGCCTGATACCCAGGGTCCCTAACGGAAGCCTTATACATCTGTGTTTAAAAATGGGCCCACGGTGTCCTCTTCACTACTTTATACCAGTAGTGGGACACTGGAACAGACTGTGTGGTTCTTGGGCGGTGTCTAAGCATCCCCCGCTTCCCTCTCTCTCCAGCTTCTGCTGGGTGGCTCCAACGCTCAAGTCATGCTTTCTAAGTAGATGTTCAGCTTCCCCAAAGATAGTGAAATGATTTACTCCTCATCTGTAAAACTAAGTTGGGCTAGATGAGCTGCGAAGTTCCTTCCTCTGCTAAATTATATGATTACTATTTCAATTAAGTAAATATCAGAAAGGCATAAATCTAAAATCATTTACCAAATGCACTCAAACCTTATTAATTAAGAATCACAGTAAGTACCTTCTAATCTATGAAAAGCTGAATTTACAAAATGTTATTGCAGAAAAAAAGGTTTTTTATTTTTTTTTAACAGAAAATGAAATTTCTAGGGGATAGATGTTGACCAAGGAGAGAACTTACTTACTCACCAGATTTCCCTTAAATTTTGTCCCAATTCACAATTTGTCAAAGTATTTCCTGTGGAGCAAGGGATGGGATTTTTAGAGATCAAAGTTTACTGTAGTGTCCTTTAAATGTATTTTAAGACAAAATGAATTAAAACAGAAATTTAAACAATATTAAAAAGCAAAGTAAAGCTCCCTGTGTAGCTTGGGAAATTAGAATCCTCAAGAAGGATCTGAGACAACCACAGAAACAGCCTGATTTCTAAATTGTTTTCCAACTCTGAGACTACAGACTCCAGAAAAATTTTTTTCAAAAGAACCACCTCTCCTCTTTTGATTTTTCTCAATACTTCTTTCCATAGCCATCGGTTCATAGCCATTGGTTCATTTATTTAGTAACTACTAATTAAAAACCTATTATAGGCCAGTTCTGTTCTAAGCCTCAGAGAGAGAACACTGGGAAGCTTGCAGAAACTGAGGGAGACAGACAAGTGAAAAGGCAATTTCAACATGCTGCCTAAGCTAGGTGTGGAGCAAACTTGGATTACAAGGGCCTACAAGATGCACAAGGGAGAAGAGGAGAAACATTTCGCTCAGTCTTGGATCAGTGAGGGGAAGCTTTCTAGGGAAGGGACTTTTCAGCTGCAGCTGAGCCCTGGGTGATTCAGAAACCCATCACGCGGTGGACGTAGAGGCTGGCTGCAGAGATCGGCATGTTTCCTGCAAAGGAACATCATGCTCACAATCCCAGAAATGAGAGAGAATGTGGCCCACTGTGGGGAATAACAGGGTGCCTCGTACGGCTGGATCACCGACTTAGTGAAATAGTGAAGAGAGACAGGATAGGAATGTTGAATCCGGGTTCTCATCCTCACTGTCTGATACAGGAGGAAATCCATAGGAATTATTTGAATGAGTCAACAGTTGAAAATGCCAAAGTAGGGTAAATTTCAAACACTACACATTTTCATTCTGGAAACCTATTGCTTCCATTAAATTGGCCCTAAATGATTGAATTAGACTTTGCTATAGATCCAGCAAATCAAAGTTCGAAAATGTTGCGTAGTAAATAGTGAGTGGGTATTTGATATAATGGACAGATAAGAATAACTGTAATTAGTATAGCAATTGTTTCTCTGTAAATATGTGTCTTTAAAGTACTGGAAAATGCTTTAAAATCATTTGTTCTCTTAAGCATTTTAAGCACTCCCTCTGTAGGCTCCTATATTACAAACTTTATTTGCATCACCTTTTTGCTGTTGTTGACGAGAAAAACTACTGCCCAGTATTTGTAAAAAAGATGTGTGTATGTAAACTGGTGAAATCAAGATGATTAGTTTTTTGCTATATTTTTGTTTTTATACACTTCCTTCTCTAACTGATATTAAGTTGACATACATACTAAAAACAGACAACGTAGTTTGTAATTAAATTACAATGGCCAAGTTGGGTTTTTGGTTCCTCACAATACATGACCTACAGAATGTGTGCAGTGAACAAAAAGAACTTGAAAAAAAATTGAAATACCATTGCTAAGTGAAAAGCCTTCATAGATACACAAAGAAACAATCCACCCCTTCCTTGAAATGCTTTCATTTTTTGTTTCTGAGGGAACCTGTATTAGTTTCCTGCTGCTGTTTTAACAAATTATCATAAGCTTAGTGGCTTAAAACAACATAAATTTATTATTTTATAGTTTTGGAGGTCAGAATTCCAAAAGGGGTTCTCAATGGGCTAAAATCAAGGTCTTGGCAAGGCTACATTCCCTTCTGGAGGATCTTGGAGGTAATTTGTTTCCTCACCTTTTTTACTTCTTAAGGCTGCCTGCATTATTTGCCGCATGGCCTCATCCATGTTCAAAGTCAGCAACATTAAGACACAAATGAACTTATTTACAAAACAGAAACAGACTCACAGACATAGAAAACAAACTTATGGTTACCATGGGAGGAAAGGGGGTGAGGAGGGATAAAGCGTGAGTTTGGGATTAGCAGATACTAACTACTATGTATAAAATAGATAAACAACAAGTTTCTACTGTAGAGCACAGGGAACTACAGTCAATACCTTGTAGTAATCTATAACGAAAAAGAATATGAAAAGGAATGTACGCATGTCTATGTATGACTGAGACATTCTGCTGTACAACAGAAATTGACACAACATTGTAAACTGATTATATTTCAATTAAAAAAAGTCAAAATCAGCAACATTAAGTTGAGTCTTTCTCAGAGCGCCATCTCTCTGCCTCCTTCTTCCCCACTGAAGGGACTTTATGATTATATTGGGCCCATCTGGGTAATCCAGGATGATCTCCTATTTGAACTCATTGGCAATTTCATTTGCAACTATAATTCCCATTTATTATGTAATATAACATAATTTTTTACAGGTTGCAGGGATTAACATGTGGGTATCTTTGGGCAGAGGCATTATTCTGCCTACCACAGAAACTATCAGGGTAAGAAAACTTTTAACCTATACTGGATATTAACTCTATTTTGTTTTTGTCCAGTAAAATTTGATTGGAACATGTTGCCAGGCTTTCATGCAATCTCAAAGAATAAATAAGGCAAAATCCCTGTCCTCATGAATTTTGCAGAGAGAAAATATAAATACACATGAACAAAATAAAAATCTTTTGGGACGAGGACCTTTCATCACTTTAAGTACCTGTTAAGTAAAAAAAAAAAGTTGTTTACCAACATCAATCAAATTAATTAGATAATGCAGCAATAATAACAATTATATTTCATTACATGAATCATAATTTAATATTAGAAGAAAAAAATGTGTTTTTCATCACTTGGGTGATTCATAGGTCTGTGGAGAAAGTAAAAAATTGAGTCAATCAACTGACTAAGCTACATGATTCTAAACAACTGATTTGAATGATCTTTTATTTCACCAGCATGAATGATTTTTTTTTTTCATTGAAGTGACAGACCAAGATAGTATCAAGTATGGGTGGCACCAGACTATTAAAGTATCAATGAATACCTACTTTTAATGGTCTAAGAAGGAAAAAAAATAGTTTGGGGATCATAATTCTCATTTATGATCCTTCAAAGATTTGTGTTACAGACTTTATCAAGTTAGCCAAACTTCTTCTTTATACTCCATTCTCTTCCAGGAAAAAAAAAAAAAAAAAGCTTAAAATCCTACTTGGAGTTTCTCTTCTTTTTGTGCTAATCAAAGACTCACCTAAAAATATTATTCCTTTCATTCTTTGAATGTAGTTGTCTATTTAAAATATATATATATATATATTATATATAAAGTTATTCCTTAACTTTTTGTTAGAAAAGAATGATTATTTTCTTCTCTCAAGTTCAAATGTAGCACAGTTCAGAAAATGTGCAGATTTTACTTGCTATTACCGTTAATAAGGCTGAACTTCAATGATTTATTTAACATGGTATTGACTGACTACTGTCAGTACTATTCTAGAAGGTGTGGATGCAGCAGAAAATGAGACAGACAAGGAGAGACAAAAAAAATCCATAAATAAGCCAGAGAAAAAGATCAAATGGTGATAACTGCTATGCAGAGAATTCAAATGAATGATGTGGTCTAGAGTGACTGCGTGTCCAGGCTGTGTGGTCAGAGATGAATCCCTCAAAGGATGACATTTAAGCTGAGACCAAAATAACAAGGAGAAGCCAAGCATGCACCGATTGGTAGAGGTGCACTCCAGTGGTCCAGTGGGAGCACTAATGGAAGTGAGCATTAATGCAAACTTGGTGTGTTTGAGGTACCGAAGATCAGTGGAGCTGGAACACAGTAGACTAGCAGGCTAGAAGAACAAGAGTACAAAATGATCTTAAAGAGGCATTCACAACCACATCATAGAGGATTCTGAAAGCCATAGTAAAACAAATGACGGGAATTGATCAATAGGCTTAAAGCAAGAAGAGGATATCATTGATATACATTGTGAAAAGATTATCCTGGCTGCTGTGTGAGAGGACAATCAATTTTATTAGGGGGTAAAACTGGAAGTAGAAAAAAACCAAACAGGATTGTATTACAGTAATCCAAGTGAGAGGTGATGGTGATTTGACTAAAATACTGTACCAGAAATAAGAAAAAAATGACTGGCTTTGTGTTATTTTTGGGAGGTAGTATAAAAGAGTTGGTGACTGGATGTGGAAGAGATAAAGAAAAGAATCAGTAATAACTCACGGGTTTTTGAGTTGAAAAAGTAGTTGGAAGATCATGCTATTTACAATAACAGAGAAGACAAAGAGAAGAGCAGGGTTTGGAGGGGAATGAAGAGTTCTATTTCACCTGCATTAGGTTTCAGATGCTTACCAGACATTGGGGTAGGAATGTCAAGTAATCAATTGAATGTATAAACCTGGGAATTCCAGGAAGAGACCTGGACTGACAATAAAAGTTTTAACGTCATCAGACTACTGATAGGTTTTGGTATACAAGGCTGTATGAGGTCACCTAGGAAGAGTAGCTATGAAGAGAAGAGAGCCTGAGACATAGACAAGTGTTTGGGGATTGGAGGAAATTAATGTTGGTTGCATTCTGTATTTTGGATTAGCTTCTTTGGATCATGAGAGATACAAGTGTGTCCGGTGAAGCAAATTTGAGAGTGATGTGGGAGAGAGGTATAGGAAGGTCCTAGTTAAGGAAGAAGACCAAAAATCAGCAAGCATTAATAAAATTATATGATTCCCTTCAGAAATGCTTCACAGTCGCATATAAAAACAGCGAAGGTTGTTTAAATCAAAGAGGATGTAATAAAAGATTGAAGTCAGACTTTGACGCTCTCATGAGAGCAAAAGAAGTGACACCCAAATGGTCTGGAATTAACAGGGAGTAACGTGGAGTTGGAGGGACTGTAGATAAAGAGAAAGAGAAGACTCAAAGGGTTGAAATTTGGTAAGACTGAAGTACAACAGGTGAAGCAGGGAAGTTCGAGCTTCCTCTGCACAATTCCAGGAGGAGTCATTCCTATCAAATTCCTAGCACTGTACTCACAGAAGGAACAATGTGAACAGTTTCCTAGGGTCATCCTATGTGGCACCCTTAGAGGAGAGCTGGAGAAATCGAAGTTCGTAGTTAGAGTATTGACTAGGAAGTGATCATTGCAGATATGGGACATTTCTAATGACAAGAAATGGAGTTTGGTCATGTGAATAAGTGACTTCATAGACTGTTAGTAAGACAGACTGAGTGTAGGATATTGAACAGACAGTTCATGAACATTAAAGTCTTCTAAGAAAGAGGCATGAAAACTGCCACAACAGATGACATTAAAAAATCATAAGGGTTTAACTTTAGAAAGAGAAGATATTGAGATACAAAGGAAAATGTAAACAAACATTAATTACATTTAAAAACCATGTGAAGAGAGTGTCATAATTAACCATAATATAATTCTAGAAGGGAAAAAAGGAAGATAGGAAGAAGGGAGAGTGAAATGGAGGGAGGGAGGGAAGAACAAAGGAATAAAAAGAAAGTAAGGAAGATAGGTTTTGACAAATCAGGACCAAAAGACTGTGCTACAGACTATGGCATCTGTCCCATTAATTGCATTATTCTCTTAAACGGTCTCTGTCTTGTTCCCATCTGGTCCATCTTTACAAGGCTTCACAAGAGAGCTTTTTAAAATGCAAAATGGATTATAGCACTCACCTCCATAAACCCTTCAATAGCTTCCCATTCATTATCCACAGAATAATGTCCAAGCTCCTTAGTGTGGCAATCAAGGACCTTGATGATCTGATCACTGCCTATTCCTCCAGACACATTTCCACCACATTCCCCATAATTTCCTTGCAATACAATTACTTTTCCTTCCATGAAAAAAACCATGTCACTTCTCACATCTGTGTTATGCTCAGGCTATTCCCTTTAACTCTGATGTACTCTGAAAATTGCATCATGTTCTCTATGACTCCTCTAATTCTCCACCTGTCCCATTGTCCATTTCCCGACATCTCAGTGCCAAGAAAGAACCATCACCCTATCACTTCCTACTCTACACTGCACTTCTGCACTTCGCTTCTATTATTCCATACATTCCCTCACATTATTTTTAGCAAGGTCTCTAACCGTCTCAGGGGCACTGACATTGTCTATTTCCTTAGGACCTAGCAAAATGCCTATTACACAGTAGGTGCTCAGTAGTCTGCCGAATAGATGTTATTTAATATAAGGTGGAAGGCTAGAAAAAGAATTAATGAAAGATGCTGTATAATATAAGGCGGAAGGTTTGAACAGCAATCAGATAGGACTAGAACTTTTTTTACATTTTTCTATGATACTGGTAGACTTAAATGTAACTGTTAATATAGGTGAATATTCTTATCCCAAACCCCAGAGGCCAAATAAGCTTTAGAGTACTGAAAAAAATTGGATCACAATACAATACGGTGCATATATTGTATATTACACAGCACTATTAATGAGGTCTGGGCAATATCCCATAATCAAACATGTTAATATTTCTGCCATGACATATACAAATACCCACACTCAACAGACAGCCTCATGTCAGGTCCACTTAGGTTTTCCTCTAAATGAATTACCAAAAATTGTATAATAATTCCTAAATTTCCAAGTGCAAAGTGACTTACAAAAAAATTTTAAAACTACAAATAAGGAATTGTAAACCTGTATTAAAATGCTATTTTGTAGATACTAAAAAATTCATAGTCAATACTGTCATAGGCAGTTACTACTATAACTACTTCAATTTTCTTCATGTGATAATAAAATGTTGTATTAACATAATAGATCAAATGCAGTAACCAGAGAAATGAATACAGGAAATATTTTTAAACTTTTTCTATAATTATGTTGTTGGAGTATTTAAAAGAATAGAACACAAATAATACAGCCCAAATCATCGCATCCTGGATGGATCCATATTTCTCTGGTAACACTTTTGACAGGTTTCAAGACCATCTTGTCAATAATTTCCAGGTATTACTTGCTAAAATGTCTTTAGCTCTTTAAAGACAGAGACAATATAAAACCTATTTTCTACTGTGCAGCTTTCCCAAAATCATATTCTTTGCACATATATAATGTTATCAGCCTTCATTGTCATTAACAGCAAAAGCGAAAATAATAAATTTGCAGTTCTAGGAAAACTCTGATCAGTGCTGGTTGGAGCTTATTAAAGAAGAAAATCCCTTCTTTAATAAGTTTCCTTAAAATCTGTATCTTAAAAGCTTATAAATATTTTCTGAAGAGCGTTGACGCTTGGTGTGGCAAGGAGACATTTTGGAAAGCTGGGTTGTTCACCTTCTTGTCCTCAGTTAGAATATTACTTCAGTAAATCTGCACAGAAAATGATGTGCCACAAAAAAATTCCTTTCCTAATCAACTTATTAATTTGAATATATGTATTGTCATTGTTTCAAAGTCAAATTACATAAATAAACTATTAAAATATTTAATACAGTATTTGCAAAACAGTCATCAATAACCATTTTTTATAATATGAACCATTAAAATAATTATAGTCACTCAGAAGTTTAATATCTTTTCTTTATCTATTCCATAAATGTATCTTATTTTCAGAAAAAAAAATTTCCATGAGTTCTCATCCACTGTCCAATAATCATCCTATAGATTGTTAAGAAGCAATTGTCTTTGGGACTCTTAAGAATGCAGGTATGGAAAACCATTTAAATATATATGTATTTTTCATAATTTCTTCTTTAAAGCCCATGGTATACAACACAGTACCATTTAGATCAAAAAGAGAAAGGAAACCCTCCTTTCATTATACAACAGATTACTCAAAGCCAGCATGACCTTTCTTTAGGTCCACTGAAAATTTGGTTAGAGAGCTCTGTGTCACAATCATGAAAGCATGAGACAACTCCATGCTGGTAACACTTCTACTAAACCCCTCTGCACAGTAGGATGTGGAAGAAAGAAGAATGATAACAAAATGATAATAACAAATTACTTCTCATTCTGCTCTTCTCTGTCCCTTCCTTATCATCAGGCATATTGACAAATAATCCTACCGGGGGGACTGGGACAATTCTGCAAAGAGTTAACTCCATTCCTTTGCTGGACATTTCGTACTCAGAATTTGTGCTAATCCACACTCTGGGTCCATAAGTTAGATGTCACAGACAATACAGAATTAAAACACCCCATAAGTCACTTCACATTTATGGGCACTATTCAGAACAATAAATATATGATCAATATAATACAGAATTTCAGTTTTAACGAGCTGACTTCACAGTGACACCAATGTATATTTCAAATCACTTCCTTTTAAATAGAACAAAAATAGAACTTTGGTAAATCAGAGTATTAATACAAAAAAAAAAAAAAAAAACGAACAAAAACCCCCCAAATAGACACTTTAGCATCTGCCTTTAATCCAGTTCAAGAATACACAAGTAGATTTAGTCCCCAGACACAATGTTTATTTTTTCAGTTGGAGCAGCAAAGCAAGTAAATGCTGTCAGATCAGACAAGACTCCAAATTGTCATCATGACAACTTCATCTCAGACTGTCAACATGCCACACATTTCTCCCAGATACCTCTGTGGTGCAGATGCAGTACCCTTTCCACTTGCAACCCCCCACCTACTCCCTCGTTGTCCCAAAGCCACAAGGGATCCAAAACGAGAAAGACTTTTTCCAGGAGTCTTTTGGTTAAAAACATTCTTTTAAGTTATTACTTGAAGTAAAGAATAGTGAGAGAAACTTTAAGAAGCAATGGACATAAAAGAGTATCTGTACAAAGATACAGCATAAGGAAGGAATCTGAAATGAATGAGTAAAGACATATGGGAATAAAGAAAAAAGTGAGATAGTAAAGGGAAGGAATTTTAGAGCAAAATGACGGAAGAATAGCAGTAAAGAAATAAGAGGAATTATTACTTGAATTTTCCTTATATGAAAAAAAACTTCCCAAGTAACTTTTAAATTTTAGAGAACAGTAATAAATTATCCATTTTACAATGTAAACATGACAAAATAATCTGAATTCCCTCTGCAGAAAAAGGTGTATAAATGTGTGCTGTGGATCAAGAGAGACTGATTAACAAACACAGATACGGATATAGAAACCTGTGTCTACAACTGTGTCTGTATCTATGTCTAAATACCTGGCTGTATTTTCTCTAAATTATTCCCGTATTTGAGCACATACTACCAATCTGTTTTCTCTGAGGTTTTGCTCTAACTTCTTATTGTCTGTACTCGTTCTTCCAGGAGAGAAAACTCCAGTGTGAGCCTGGCATGATGAGGGGCAGGAGAAGGGGGCTTGCTGGAGGAAGGAGAGAGGAGATGTCTAAATTAAAGAAATAATGAGATTTATTTTCTTTATAGGCTAATATTATCCACACTTATGGTCACTAGATGAGATTCAGTAACAAATTTTCCAAACTCTCATAGAGATCTATGGAAAAGTTGGAATGAGCATTTTTGTGCCGGTGGTTTAATGTAAGAAAACAAGCTGTTATTGTATACATCTCTGTAGATGCTCATGATTTGATGGGCAAAATGTCTAGAACAATGAGACAACAAAATGACATAAATCCCGACGGTACAAAAATATATCTATCACTGCATTATGGCCAGAATCAATCTTCGTGAGGGATGATTGTGGTTTGACCCAAGATCTGTCAAGTATATTTTCTTCCAAGAAGTCCCTGGTGCTTCCAAGCACAGTCCCTGCTGGGGATACATTATAGGCTCCAAAATGAACAGAATGTTAAAAACTAACAAGATTTGTGAGAGTCTTTTCTTGGCAAATTTGATAACAATTAGTGTCTATTAAGTTTTTACTAGCCCTATAGTAAACGAAACAGAGAACATGGTATTTAAATATATACATCTGACATTTAGCAAGAAAGATTATGAATATAAATATTGATGGGATAATAAATGCTTAGGAGAAAGATGGAAATTAACTTGTCATTACTCCTTATTTGCTCACCTGAACCAATTCAGACGGAATCTGTTATATAAGTGTATATTCTAAGAAATCCAAGGGTGGACAATTTACCTCTTAAAAAAATCTCCATTCCAAATGCACCTCTCCATCCTCTCTATCTAGCTCCAGGTACCATGACAACTTGTTTGAAACACTGTAATAGTCTATTAGTTTGTCTATTCTTATCTAATGATGCTCCAACTTTCTTGGTTATCCACACAGCAACTAGAATTATTTTTCAAAAGTGAAGTTGACCATTTCATCCAGGATCACCTACACCATATTGTTGGATGAAAATCTACAAGGCAAAGCATGGTCTTTACCCCGTACCTCTCCCGTTGGATCTTGTACCATGTTCTCTCTTATTCTCTACAACATTCACATGAGTCTTCATAATGGTCTCCGAATTCACCGTACTCCTCCTGCTATGGGGTTTTTGCAAATACTGTCTCCTCTATCTGGAAAGATCTTCCTGCCCTCTCATTGCTTCACTGACTCCTTGAAGGTTTCAAATATAATTCCCCAGAGAAGCCTGCCTGGCTCTTCCCCGCAGAGCCACAACTCAGTGAAACTCTGCTTCATAGCACTTTATTACAGCTGCATTTTATTAGTTTGTATGATTATATATGAACACACTCCCCATTAAGATGAAAATTCCATGAATGAAGGGAAGATCACTCTCTCAATGTGTTTTTAAGGCCAGTAGAACACTTGGCACATATTAGGTACACAAGATACACGACTTAAATGACCAAATGAATGAACAAATGAATGAAATGAATGAGACAGTACACTCACTATCTTCCTGATCATCACTGATAACATATGCTTTTCATAATAAATAGCCAAAGAGTACTTATTTTCAAGACTTATTGTCAGCCCTTTAGAAAATTATCTTTTCTTGTGGCTTTCAGTGGACTAAAAATAATGGAAATCAACTGAAGAAAATTTAAATCCACAGTCTTTAAACAAACAAAAACAGGTTTAAACAAAAAAAGCATGTTTAGAGTAAGTAATAATTTAGAGTTACTAATAGATGTATGGTGTCAAATTGCTAGAAGAAAAAAGATAATAGCATCTTCAAATATGAAAGAAAAACAGCAATGCTGCTGACTACTTGAGATCCAAGGGGGACCAGATCTGATTTCAGAATTCCCAGCTACAAGGATAGTGGCTAAGTGACATCACAGGCTAATCCTCTGCTCGTGGTAGTTCCACATTACTCACCTAATAAAACTGCCCAGCTCTGGATCCTGAAGTAGATTTTTTTTAACTTTTCATTTTTTAATTTTGCTTTGATTGATTAACAACTCCTTTTTTGAAGTTTTTGTGTAATTTTGTCTGAAAAATACATGTATTTACACGATATTAAAGGCAAACCTACAAAACAAAGTATATTAGAAAAGTCTAACTTCTACCCCTGTCTAGGGGCCCTCTCCTTTACAAAGAAAATCACAAAATATGGTTTTCCTTTTATTCTTCCCCTTTGCCTTACACAAAATTTCTTCATCTACACAAAATTTCTTCATCTTGCTACACAAAATTTCTTCATCTTGCTTTTTTTGTTTTTTTTTAACTTAATATATCCCGAAGAGCACACAACAGATATGCATCTACTTAATTTCTGATATTTTAATAGATATGTAGTGGTATCCTAATGTGGTTTTAATAATCACATCCCTAATGGACAGTAATGTTGACCATCTTTTCATGTGCTATTTGCCATCTGTCCATCTTACTTGATGAAGTGTCTGTTCAAAATATTTTGCCCATATTTTAATTGGATTATTTATATTCTTATTACTGACTGTTTTTTGACATGCAAAAAGCTGTTTATATTTAAGATATACGACTTGATGTGTTTGGAGATAAGTATACACCTGTGAAACCATCACTACAATCTAAGCCATAAACTTGTCTAGCACCTTCAAAGGCTTCCTCCATCCCTCTTACTTATTAGTACTATTATCACTTTTTATAATAAGGACACAACATAAGACCTATCCTTTTAGCAAAAATCTAAGTATACAGTACAGTATTAATTTTGGTACTAACTATAGGCACTATGCCATTAGTAGGATCTCTAGAACTTGTTCACCTTGTATAACTGAAACAAAGTGGACATTTTCAATAGCAAGTTAAATCTTTTATTGGAACAAAATTCACTGTAAAGTTTTTAAGCACAAAAGCTCTTTCAATACATCTTATATCCCAAGATATATGCACGTCATCTATGGAATGTAAGACTAAAATATATATAGAGAAGTTGACTTATTTGATTCATTTTGGTTGTTAGAATGACTCTATTTAATTCAAGAAAGATAGATCTGCATGATTGGCTGCTTGAGTAAAACGAATAAGGGCAAGGCAAACTCAGGACATTAAATGATATCATACAACATGAAGTAAAAGATGTTATACTGGGAAAAGATCGCTGAACTTAAATTCCAGAGATCTGAAAGATAATTCGTGGAAATTTCTAATTTTAGTTTAAAATTGAAGAAGAATAAAAAGATGTTCAACGTTAGTAGTCATTAGAGAAATCTAAATGAAAACCACAATGAGATACTGCTTCACATTCACTAGGATGGCTATAGTAATAAAAAAAAAAAGGACAATAAGTGTTGGTAAGAATGGGGAGAAACTGGAACACACATACATTTCTGATGAGAATATAAAATGGTAGAGCTGCCACAGAAAACAATTTGGCAGTTCCTCAAAAAAGTTAAACAGAGTTAGCCAGCAATCCTACTTCTGTGTATACACCCAAAGGAATTGAATATGGTGCTCAAACAAATATCTGAACACAAATGTTCACAGCAGCACTATTCACAATAGATGAAAGATGGAAATAACCCAAATGTCTACCAACAGATGAGTACATAAACAAAATTTGGTATAAATATACGAATATTACTTAACCATAAAAAAGAATAAAGTACTAACACACACTGTTATGTGAATGGGTCTCAAACCAATATGCTAAGTGAAAGAACACAGACACAAAAGACACAAAATGATTCCATTTATATGAAATATTTACAGCAGGTAAATCCATAAGCTAGAAAGCAGATCTGTGGTTACTGGAGGCTGGTGTAATGAGAGAATAGGGGAGAACAGGGAGTCATTATTGAATGGGAACAGTTTTCTTTAGGGTGATGAAAATGTTTGCAGCCATATAGAAGTGGTGATTGCACAACATTGTGAATGACTACGACTCTGAATTTTACACTTTGAGATAGCTAATTATTTTGTTATGCAAATTTCAACAACAACAAAACAACAAAAACAAAAAAAACCTGAAGAGCTTTCCTAAATGTCCATGTGAAAAGCTCAGCAAATTTTCTCCACACAAAACCACAATAAAACTGGATAACACTGCCAAGAACCACCATTTCAGAGCTCTGAAAACTGACCACAGGTGTACAAAAATGTAGCGAAATGTTTATCCAATAAAAACTACTAAATCTCCAAGAAACAATGGGAGTCTGTGTAGCATTTTGTCGTGGAGCTGCTACGACCCTCTTCACTAGCTCCCAGCTCCTTGTTGCTGTATTTCCCAGGGCAGGACAAGCTAGAAGGAACATCAGCTTTTCTGCCAGACAGGGAAGAACTGAGTTGGAGCAGTGCTTGAAAAGGCTCATGCCTTGAGGTGCTCTGTCAAAAACAACAGCAAGCTCTGAGGCAAACAATCAGGAAAAGCGAATATTATAGTTTACAGGAGGCTGCAATACTGTTTGGAGTTAGCAACAGACTTTCAGACAAACATCAGGAGTTTTACAGGAGATCCAGTGAAAGAGACAGCCCTTGTGGGCCTTGACAGAGTCCCACGTACCCCCGGGGTCAGAAAGGCTATGAATATAATTATAAGATCCCGGAGACAGCTCTAGCTATTTACTCATGCTTTCCTGACCGTGAGGCCTTGTGCATGCAAAAAGTAAAAGCTGGGGCAGATTCATTAACTGCCTGAATTTTGTGTTTCTCAACTCACACACTGACCCATGAGCAAAGGGTGAAAATATTACTGGCTCAGAAATGTAAGCACAACCTCTGACTAATCATTGTCTGACTGTTAAACTGATCCAGGGGAAATATAGGAAGCTAGACTTTAAAAAAAAAAAAGAAGAAATAAATTAAAAACACAAGGAAGAGACATCAATGATGGCACACTGAGGGCAAGATAAAATCCACAAAATGAGTCCAGGCAAGTTGCTAAGCAAGTAAATATAGCAGCAGCAGCAGCAACAACTCCTGAGGCGGGGGAGGGGTAGATCAGACATGACAGTGACTGCAGTATGCTGGCAGATTGTTCAGTTTTCAGCAATAACATAAAAGAAACAGGAAATTGTAATCCACACACTGGGAAAATCAGTTACTAGAAACTGCCTCTGAGGGGCCCCAGATGTTGGACTTGGCAGGCAAAAGCTTCAAGCAACTGTCATAATTATGTCCAAAAAATATTTTTAAAATATGCTTTAGAAGGAAGGAAAACTTGACAGCAATAAGCCATCAAATATAGAATATAAATCAAAAGGTTAATTTTTTTTGAAATGGATATTTTAGAGTTGGAAAAATATAGTGAATAAAATGAAAAACGTACTGGAGGGGACTCAACAGCAAATCTGAGTAGCAGAAAAAAGCATCACCTAAATTGAAGACAGACCAATCAAGCTTATCTAATCTTAAAAAGAAGGAAGGAAAAAGTTGAAGGAAGATTAATAAAGCATAGAAACATAAGGGAAAACCTTAAGTACAACAACATATGCATAATAGGGGTCCTAGAAGGAAAGCAGAAAAAGAAAGGGGCTTAAAAAATATTAGAAAAAATAATGATCACAAACTTCCAAACTGTGCTGAAAAACATAAAGTGCATGTCCAAGAAGTTCAACAAACCTCAAGATAAATGAAACAGATCCACATTTAGAAATCTAACAATGAAGTTATTAAGAACTAAAGAACATCAGAAAAATTTGAAAGCAGCAATGGGGAAATGATTCATCATATTCAAGGGAATCACAGTAAATTTAACAACAAATTCTCCAAAGAAACCTTAGGGTCCTGAAGGAAGTGGGACAGGATATTTATAATTGCAAATATACAAGAGTGTATGTGTGTGCATGCAAAAACATCTTTGCTTTTCTTAAGTGATTAAAAACACAATTTGATAAAGCAGTAAGTACAAAACTATACTATAATTAAAATGCCAGGAGGGGGAAAAAATCTCTGTTGATTAAGAATTTTATATCCAGCAAAATTATCTTTCAAGGTTAAAGGAGAAATAGCATTTACCCAAAGAAAACAAAAACACTAATTCAAAAAGATATATGCACAACCAATGTTCACTGCAGAATAATTTACAACGGCCAAGATATGGAAGAAACTTAAGTGTCCATCAATAGATAAATGGATAAAGAAGACATTATATACATACATATATATAATATATATAATGGAATATCATTCAGCCATAAAAAATGAAATCTTGCTAATTGTCACAACATGGATGGATGTAGAAGAAATGCTAAGTAAAATAAGTCAGAGAGAAAGATAAATCCTATGTGACCTTGCTATGTGGAATCTAAATAAACAAAACAAACAAACATATGAAAACAGACTCATAGATACAGAGAAAAAAAGCAGGTGGTTACCAGAGAGGAGCAGGAAGGGAAGTGAAATAGGTGAAGGGGATTAAGAGGCACAAACCTCCAGCTGTATAATAAATAAGTCACAGGAATGTAATATACAGCATGAGAAATACAGTCAACAATATAACTTTGTCTGGGGACAGATGGTTACTAGACTTATCATGATGATCATTTCATAATCACCCAACTGTCAAATCACTATGGAGTACACCTAAAACTACCATCATATTATACATCAACTATATTTCAATTTTAAAAAATGAAAGAGAAATAAAAGATATTTCCAGATTAACATAAAATGAAAGAACTAATTATTACTATACCTTTCTTACAAGAAACACTAAAGAAACACAGGCTGAAAGTAAATTACAACAAATGGTACCCTGATTCCACATAAAGAAGTAAAGAGCTGTGTAAAGTCAGTATAAACATATGTATTTTTTCTCATCATCCTTTAACAGATGTTTATGAAAGTAATTTCATAAAATAATAATTATAAAATAATTGTAAAACTGTATTGTTGGCCTCATATCAAATGAAAATCACTTCTATACATAAATATTACTTACAATATTATACATACATAACATATATATGTATCAGCAAAAAGAAGGTGGAGGAAATTGAGCTGTAATGGAGCAAGAAAATTAGAGCAGATTGAAGATAGTTACTCAATACACAGGAACAAAAATGAAAAAAATGAAGAGTACCAGAAAAGGTAAATATGTGAGTTGACATTAAACATATGTAATATATTTTTGTCCTTTTTCCTCCAAGCTTCTTTAAGAGGCATAGATTGCATGAATCAATAATTATACTATTGTATCATGGAGTGAAAAACATATATACATAATGGATATTATAATACTTGCACAAAGAGGGGAAGATATAAGTATATTAGAGCAGAGTGTATTTTATAAGAATTAGGTTAGTATTAATCTAATCTAGATTGTGATCATTTAAAATGCATATATAATCTCTACAACAACTACTAATAGTGCTGAAATAATTAGATGTCCCATGTGCTAAAAGACCCTTACTGGCATCAAAAATTTAAAAGCACTCATAATTGATCATAGACCTAAATGTAAAAATCACAGCTATATAATGTTCAGAAAAAAACTTCCTTTCTCAAATATACATAAAAGAAAAAAATGATAAACTTTATCAAAATTAAAACTCTTGATCCTCAAAAGACACCATAAGGAATATGAAAATATAAGTCACAGACTGGAAAAAAAAATACCTATAAATTATATTTAAGATAAAGAACTTGTATCTAGAATAAGTAAAGAATTCAATAAAACAAATAGCCCAGTCAAAAACACGTTAGAGATCTGAATGTACATTTCACCAAAGAAGATAAATACATATGGACATGTGCTCAAAAACATTGATCATTAGTGATGCAAATTAAAACCACAATGAGATGCCACTTCAAACCCACAATGATGACTATATTCAAAAAGACACACAATAACAAATGCTGTCTAGATGTGGAGAAACAGGAAAAGGCATGCATTGTTGGTTTTATACATAAAACCATGAAGCCACTTTGGAAAACAGCTTGGCAATTTTGTTAACAGTTAAGGACAAATTTACCATAAAACCAGCAATTCCACTTTTAGGTGTCCAACCAAAGAAATGAAAACATATGTCCATACAATGACTTCAATGTGAATGTGATAGCAGCATTTTTCATGATATCCAATGAGTAAAAAAAAAGTACAGATTTCCACCAACAGGTGAAAGAAAAACAAAACGTGTATCCATTCAATGGAGTATTATTTGGCAATAATAAGTAACAAATAGCTGATCCATGCTCGCCTAGGGAGTAACCTCAAAAACGCTACACTACGCGCAAGAAGCCACATACAGAAAACCACACATTTTAATTCCAATTACACAAAAATGTCCAAAAAAGCGAATCTCTAAAGTAGACCATTGGTTGCCTAGAGCTGGGAGTGGGAAAGAGACTCCCACTGGGAGATCTTTTGAAAGTATGAGGGATCTTTTGAGGATGATGGAAATGTTCTAAAACTGGATTGTGGTGATAGTTGCACAGCTCTATAAATTTATTTTAGATGGTCACTGAATTATGTACTTAAGAGGTAAACTTTAAATGATGTAAAAGGCATCTCAAGGAAGCCGTCACAAATGATTGAAGAAGAGCAACTTGAATGACCTTTAACCACATGATTATTGGAAAAGAGGCATCCATGGGATAGAACACATTTTTTTTAAATAAAATATTCTGGTTTTTTCCTTACTACTAAATATTAAATTCATGTTGAAAATGCAGCCCTTTTTGTCATATCTGGCCACATGTTCATGCAAGTTGCCTGCTGAGCACATTTCTGCCTCAGAGCTCTTGCATTTACAATCCTCTGCGTGGCATGCAATTCCATAATTAGTATGACATCCTCATGGCTCATTCCTTCACTTCGTTAAGCACTCTGATCAGCTAACCCCTTTTTGAAGAGAACTTCTCTATCTGAAATCAGCCCTCTATCCTCACATCCCCTTTACTTAACATATTTTCCCTCATTATATTTCTTTGAAATCTATTATTAAATAACAGAAGTGCCCTGGAATAGTATCTGGTATATATCAGAATCTCAACAAATATTTGCTGAAAGAATGAATCATGTCACAGAAAGAACTATCACCACTGAACAAGAGAACTTGAAACTATCTTTTAGAAATCTTTTATAAAATACAGAGAAGTCAAACATAAGCAAAAATGTGTATTTGTTTCATCAGCTATAACATAAATTATCAAAGCTTGGACAGATTGATTATACAATCATTTCAGGAAAATTTCTAATGGAACAAAATATAGGAAATATAGAAAATATAGGAAATAAAGAACACATAGGAAAAAGTTCCCCTAAATGGTGCTTGAACTCTCCATTTGCATCTGGAATTGTTTTGCATTGATAGCCATTCTGGATTCATTCCTTTGGCTAGGTTTATCACTGGCTTATTTAAATGGGCTATTGATGCCAAAGGCCTTTGTAGTAATCATCAATGGAAAAGAATTATTATCCTGACCCAGTCAGTGAATAGGAAAGCTTTTGTCAGAGCATCCCATGGTCACTCTTATGCACATAAAGAGAATCCCCATCTTTTCATCAGGACAGTAGAACAGAAAGAATATTAAAATAAGAGATTGTCTTGAAAAGGACTCTTTTCATATATTATCTTGTTAATGGTTTAATGATTAAACCTAAGATGTTAAGAGAACAAAAAACCAGGGAAAATGAGTGGCAATATGCTTTTGCTTTTGTTGTCCTAACTTATGGAGTCACTCCCATTATCCTGTACTCCTGGTTTCTCACTGTCCCCTCTATTACTGCTTTTTAAGGGAGAGGCAGTAACTTGTGTGTGTGTGTGTGTGTGTGTGTGTGTGTGTGTGTGTGTGTCTGTGTGTAAGTGGCTTTGGTAGGAGACACTGAACATAAGTTGCTCAGCTCCTTCCTCTTTTTTCTCTTGGGAGCTAGATGCTTGCAGAGATCACAAGTTCTGCTTGGTTCTGTCCCTGTGAAACAAGGCATGTTCCTGTCCACTCCTTCCATGACTGGATGGGCAAATCTGACTAACCCTGGCACTCAGTATTAGCAAGAAGTCCTGCCCACCTTCTCTGATATCGCCTTTATTTATCAGCAATAAAGGTAAACTTTTAGCTCTCATTTATCTCACTACTTTGTAGAATGACTGGGTTTTGTTTTGTTTTGTTTTTAATCAGGCAGAAAAGATTTTTGTATTAGTCCACCTCAAATAACTCCAAATAGGTCTTAGCTAACCAGTGTTAATATTTTAAATGAAAAAACAGAGGCAGCAAGAATTAGGGAGCAGGCAGTAAGAGTTAGGGAGTACTTAAGTCCCTAATGCTCCATATTTTTGAATTATTTTATAATGTGTCCATTTCCTTAGTTACTAAATGGTCTTGCAAAGTCTTCCTAATTAAATTTAAGGAATGGGTAAGATAAAAATGATATCTTCTTTGGTATAAACCCCTTAAATATTTTAAGTATATCTGCCACTCAGTAAATGGTAAATGATTATAGAGAGGAATGACTATAGAGACCAGAAAATACCTGAAATAAGAAACTAAGACTGCTCTTTTTCCAGTCTACTAATTTAGGGACAGTTTGATCCACACCATTTGAGATGACAGGAGTGAAAAGTGGATGAAAAATTGATGAAGCTACTTTTACCAAAACACTTTTTAAGGATTTTTCGGTGCACGTTTTCTAGAATATTATGTCAAATAAACAACTACTCTAATATAAAGGACCCATAGTATCAACTATTATCACTGTCAATCAGAGAATGAAAGCATTCTACAACAGGCCTTGACAGAAACAACTATTATGATTGTTTCTGCAACGTTAGAAATATGTAAATGAAGACACTTCAAGAAGATTTTGACACAACAGGTTTAACAGATAGGGCCTAATTATGTCAGTCAGTGGAATTCAATTACCAGGAGGAACGGATGGACACCCTAGATACAGAGCTTGGATTAAATCTGCACATATATTTTTAAGATCTGGTTTCAAATAGAAAAGAAATCTAAGTTCTCAATTCCTTGTCATTTTTTCTAAGGTATTATGACCCTCCTTTGTAATATGAACTGAAAAAAGTACTCTATTAAAATATGTCATTTTCAAGAGGCTAACTTAAAAATTTAAATTTTGAATAACTTACTGGTAAATTTCTATGTTATTTAGAAGTTCCTTCCAAAAAGTCAGATTTAGCTAATAAAAGAAGGATGATGGTAACCAGTTTCCAAAGATGGTCCCCCAATGCACCATGCTTTCGATATTCATACCCAAGCAAGTTCACTTGCTTTTAACCTGGAATGGGCCCTGGGATTTGCTTTTTGATCAACAGAATGAAGCAGAAGTGATGCTCCTTGATTTCTAAGGCTAGGTCATGATGAATCTTGCAGCCTCCAGCTAGGTCTCCTGGAGGAAGCCAGTTACCACATAAGAGACTGCCATGCTTCATAAGAGTTAGGCATATGAAGAGACAGCATGGAGGGAGAACCATGCCATATTTCCTGTTGTTCCAGCCATCCCAGCTGTTGTATCAGACATTTAGGCGAAGAAATCATCTTAGATATCCAGCCAGTTAGGCCATCAGATGACTCCAGCCCAAGCTGTGATTTGACTGCAACTATAGGACAGACCCCAAGTGAGAACCATCCAGAAAAATCCAATCAAGTCTCAGAATGATGAGAGGCAATAATACAGTGTAAGTTTAAAAGTTGTGGGATGGGTTATAATACAGCTATAAATATCCAGACTGGGACGTAAAGTGGAAATAATTCATATGGTAGGAATCAGAAAACTTTATTTTTAGGCTGACATTCACTACTTGTGTGGTCTTAAGTAAATCCTAACTACTTGCATCTCTATATTCTTATCTATAAACTAAACAGACTGACTAGATCTAGGTCAAATCTGAGGACCACTGAATGAATTCATAGTATCTGTAAATTACCTGAACTTTAAAGCAGCATTTTATGTACATATATTAAATTTTGGAATGACAGGGTCTATGGTTTTCAGCAGATTTTCAAAGGGATACTAAACCCCAAGAGGTGAATAATAACACCAGAGTATCTCTATAGCCTTCAGCTAGAAACTTCCATGACTGTATGAAAATCAAAAAGAAAATGGAAGCTTAAAGATAGCCTGCAGTAGTTAATCAAGAATTTTTTTGCATTTAGAATTTTATAAGCCAAAGATATCAGGTCTCATTTTATTTAAGACTGCCTCATAATATTTGTTTGGTCAAAGTAATACTGTGTTCCCACTCATCTTTAATACCCTCCCCCAATATTTCACCAGAAAAATCTTCCAAATTAAGATACAGGTTTTGAAGAGTTACAGAAGGAAAAATGAGCAAAGTTTGATATTTCTTTCTGGAATTATTTTGTGGCTCTTGCATTCTTCCAAAGAAGATATCATTCAATCTCTTGTATGGTCCCCATTACCTGGAATTTTCTTCGCTTCATTCAACCATCAAAATCTAGTCTAAGCCTTGGATTTATTTTACCACTGCAGACATAGAACTATTTCCCATGCATTTCCTCACAATAAAACAACTTCTCAATGGAAACAATCAAAAGTATTGAACAACTACTATGTGCCAGGAAGCATTCTACTTTTCATTACTCAGTGCATTTGTCAAAGTTTCAGAGTCAAGATGCACTTACTACTTTTTGACCTCTCTCCTACTAGAATGTAGTTCCACAGGGGCAGTGATCTTTGTCAGTTTTTGTTTTCCTGGATACACAATATATCCCAAGGTATATCCTGGAACAATGCTAGCACATGCAAGTCCTTAATAAATATGTGTAAAACAAATGAATGACTGTGTGTGTGTGTTTTGGGAGAAATACAAGAAAGGCATTGACATAACTAGCAGTAATGCTAGTTATGTCAATGCATCCTGAGAGGTATGGTCCCTGTAAGAAAAAAGTTATAGATGGAGACAGAAAAGGGAGGTAGCAGTCCTTCTGCCTAAATAGTTAACACAAGAAGTTAAACCAAAGGACTAACAACCAGCACCCAGGAAAGAGGAATGAAGAGACCTCATGACTTACATGAAAACTGCCATTATTACCAGTGGCTGTGTCTTTCTTGGAGAATCCTTCTTTAGAAATTAGAATAATGTTCTAAAATATTAATAGTCTGTTGGTGCCAAATACACTAATGGACTAAATTCCAAATGACATATAATTACTAACCACATTTTTTCCCATTTTAAAAAGTAAATAGACATATCAATGGAGAAATCATAACATGGAAGGAGCAATAAAATGTTCTATTTAGGAAACTGTTTATAATATAGTAGGGTTACTTACATATAAGTAGGATTGCTTATTTGCAAAATGTCTACAGAAAATAATCAAATTGAAAAACAGCAAAGTGTTCCTTACAATGCACATGTGTACAAACACACACACATATGCACGCATACACACACACTCAGCTTGATCTCACCTAAATACAAATGGCCACCGTGGTCACGCATACCCATCATATGCTAACCGTTTTCTATTTTCTAAGGATTGGAAAATACGTTTTATTTTACTAACATTATAAATAAATGCTTTGTGACTGTATTTTCCTTATTTTTTTTCTTTCCATCTATTCTCTTTTTAATGTCTCCAAAAGAAGAGGATTCCATCTTTTGTGGTTAACTTTTACTTTGCAGAGTAGGAAGAGATACTGACAGCTCTGGCCCATTTCTAGAGTTGTTCCTTTGTGGTAACAACTCCTTTGTTGCTCATTCTTCGTGCTGTGCCTGCAACCTGATTCATGCCTGAGTTGATGAGAGATAAAACTACCTTAAGACTGGAGGCAGAGGTTAATGGTAACTGTTTTAAAGTAACAATTAAGGATAAATAAACTACAATAGGTGATGAGTTTCACTTTGGATAAGCAGGGATTAGCCCACCCATTATTTTCGTTAACTTTGAAAATTATACTTAATTGGGAGTCATTTTTTAAAGAATGAGTATTAGTATGGACCATTCTCTTTGCCATTTGACTAAGAAAAACAGTGTTTTCTCCTATTAATTGGTGAGACAAGCGTGCCCCCCCCCCAAAAGTTACACTGATATATATGATGGCAGAATCACGCTCAGTTAAAAGTTCTTCTTAGGGGTTACTTCAAATTTTTTTATTCATCAGCTAAAAGTTGCTGTCTTTCTTAGATATACATTACTTCTCCTAACTTCCCAGTATTTTGTGATACCTTAATAATTGTTTAAAAAGTTATAAAATTTCCCTGAATTGCAAACTTCAGCAGGAAAAACAGAAATGATGAATTTCTACAATCTTAATTTGCAAATGAGCCATTTAGGAGCCAGCTTAATATATTTTTTTATTTTGCTGTAAACAATTTTCTTGCATAGTGTCACAGGCAACCAGAAAGACACATGTTCCCTTGCAAGACAGAATGAAGAAAAAGTCATGTTCATGAGAGCAACTTCCAGGTCAACATCACAAAGTGGCTTTCATTAGACTTCTTTTTTTTTTTTAACTCTGAGAAGAACCCAGAAGAAATTCAGGACAAAGAAATTTCATCTGACAAGGAAGTCACTTTCCTCTTGTCCACAATTTTCCCTGTAACTAATAAGAAGAAAAATCTGAAAAACTGATGAAATGATGGATTTAAATTTTTTTTGAAACCCACAAAATTACGTAGAGAACTTTGAACCAAATGGTAACCTTTTGTAATCAATCCTTGAGTTCCTCTGAAATCTACTTTGTAACTCACCAAACTGTAGCCCCACAACTCTAAGCTTTGTGCTTGTCATTTATGACTTAATAAACAGTACCAGGCATTACTAGATCTGGTCTGAGAAATCTCCATGGAAATCAGAATTGCTTTAGGATGAGAAATCAGCAGGTGGCACTCTTTCCTCTGCATCTATTTTGAACCACTTTTTCAGGGCAGAATATTAGAAGTTACTTCCTAAGTGGGGGGAACCTAAAGTCTTGAGAGAGCAACAATAAGTCAGCACTGAATACAAGAGACACTTACACATTAGAGAACTACCAAATACTTCCTAAATCCATCAGGTACATGCGCCCTTCTTCACTGTCTCTTAACACCAGTCACAGAGGTGAGTGAGTGGCCACTGCCATCTCATCTGGTGATAATCACATTCCCACACTAGATTAACACATTTTGTGGTTAAAGAATCCTGTCTTATCCAACATGAACAAAAATATGTTTCTGCACATACTAAACAGTTGTCTTGTTTTAATTTCTCCACCTTCCCAGCATATAATCAATCAAAGCCTTATAAAGAGATTAGTTTCCCTATGTGACTCCAGTCAGCTGAGAACAGGAATTGGATGGACTGACTGCAGACACATGAGGAAAGGACATGGGAGTCCTAGTGAGGGCTCGTTCGAGCTCAAATATATTCTGTAAAGAAAACTATTCAGAGCTGCGTTGACTGACTTGTTACAACTACTTCTCCGCATAACTATGCACCCTACTAAAGTTTTTCACTCAAAAAAAAAAAAAAGGTACTGAGATCATGTTCTCTCAAAACTTAAAAAGGTTTCATAATTTTAATCAAAAAGTTCATTTTCAGATAACAAGAGACAACTTCGTTTGTCTGTTTAAAAGTAGATTTCCAAGATACAATTGCACATTTAGTCTCTGCCATTGCCCAGAGTAACCGTGGTTTCACAAACTTCAGTGAGATGTTCCAGCTTTGAATAACAACGTGGTATTTGATCATTTGTCCTTATATAGTGGAAGGTTATGGAGAGAAGACTCTTGTGGAGGGTTTGCCACGGAAACTAATTTGTATCTTGTCGTATTTGAGGTACTCATGGGTAAATTGGAAAGCTTATCTGATTTCCTGCAAAGGCTCAGAAAACAGAGTACCATTTTGAGGGCTTAAGTTTGGGATAAGAAGCAAGAGCTTGCTTTGTTTTTATCCATAAAATCTATTAGTATTAGAATGAATTAGAATTGCATGAGTTTCCTTTCTTTCCCCATAGTTTTCTAGGACTCCTTATAAACCCTATGAGATGTATCATTTGGAGTTGCCCAAATGCTATACTGGGAATAAGAAAGAGTGCAGATGCTCTAGAGGGCTGGATAAGTGATAAGCACAGAATAATTGGGGTAAGTACCTTTTTCCTGTTTGCAAATAAAACAAGAGAGATGGGTAATCCCCTTGGAGGAGAAGTGTCTATTAGTGTATACAGCACACTGAGAGAACCAGTAGTATCTTGTAGTTGTTATGAAAAGATTCATGTTCTCTTTATTAAGAATGCATTTTGGAAAGAGGACTGATGAGGAGACATCCAGGGGCCTGAAGCAGTGGATTCTGCAGGGTATTTTCAAAGAAGCCAGTTGCTCCGACTTAATCAATGCATTTTATGACTGGAAAGCTCAGATAAGCCAGCACTCCTCTCTTGGAGCCTCCTTTAACTGTATGTCATCACACATAACCTTCCTGGGTAACTACTCATTATGCAGGATGGCACACCAACCAGTGAGAACATGATGCCGAAAGCATTATGCTCATCAGAGGCTGTGGGTTTAACCAATTCTCCCAAAGAAGCCCTGAGATTTCCGAGCCTTTTAGCCTGACTCTTTTCAGCTTCTTGCCATTCTCAGCCCTTTCTCTGGCGACCATCTATGAAGCAGCAAACAGCCTGGCAACACCCACACATTACCCCTGAGGGAAATAAATGGCCATCCTATTCTAAAGACTTAAAAGTTTGATGTACAACAAAAGTAAGTGGAAGCAAGTAGTTAATAAGCGCCAATCTTGGATTGATTCAATAGATTTGTTTGATTCACTGGAAAGTAAAATCATAACTGAAACATTATGTGTCACCACAATAAAATGGTAGGTTTGGGGAAAGCCACTTGGAAAAAAAAAAAAGTAGGAAAGTCAAAGTTAACTTGCCAGGACAAAAACTGGGCCCATAAGTAGCTTTCAGAGTCACTGATTATTTAGTATGAAATTTTAAATGACTCCTTCAAGGCACAAATTTGGGGACCTTGTCCCTTAATATAGACTACGGGGTGTTGAGAAGCACAGTATATTATTTCCTTAAGTGCTTTTTGGGAGAAGGGGATTTAGAGGTAAAACTGCTGGCTTTGTGTGGCAAGGTCATGACCTTTGACAACTTTGGAGCTTATCTCTTTCATCTTCTCACTCCCCTGAGACCCCTAACTTGCAGAGGAATCAAGCCTGTACGCCTGGGCTAGACAGAATTCAGCATTGTTGTGGACCTAGGTTCCCTCTCTCCCTCTCTTTCTCTCTCTTTCTCTCTCTCTCTTTCTCTCTCTCTCTTTTTTTCCCCTCTAAACAAAACAGATCTGAACTGAGCCAAGGAAACAAAAATGTATTGTTCCTCGCAGATGGAAGCGAGTGTCGCCTAGGTAACCAGATTAATCTCCTTTTTCTCTCCCTTCCTCTCTTGTAGTGCGGTAATCGGTGGGCTCTTTTCACAAAAAAGCCAGCCTCAAAGCTGGGGCTCTAACTAGGTTCCTAATTAGCTGCAATTTACAATGAAGACAACATGATGAGATAATAGAAATTTGCAAAATAATGACATACCTCAGCAAAATATTCCTCCTCCTAAGAACCATTTTTATACAAAAACAATAAAGAGGGCCCTTCTAAAGCAAAGCTGGAAAATGGTGGTGTATTATGTGACACAGAACATTATTGTTCGCCTCTTGTTCCCCCAATCAACAGCTTATTGTTTGGCATCTTAAATAAAAATGACTCAAATACAGGCCACATAATGATCTCCATTGCGCTAATACACTGTATATACTGAGTAGTCAAAAATGTACGGGAGCCAATGCCAGTGGGGCTGATAAAGTAGCAGGGCTCAGGAAGGTAATTTACAATACAATGCAATAAGCATTATTACTGTTCTTAATCACACATATCTTTCTGATTCCTGTCAGGATGCACTCTGACATCAAAAAAGGGCACCCAAAAGGAGGACAGCTAGTTAATGAAATATGATGGATCACATTTGTTTTCATGTGGTGGTTAGCTCAAATGAAGCAGTCTCCAGACTGTTAGCCAACAGTATTCTCTTGTGTGACATCAAAGACTACCATTCAATGAGGGCAGAAAAAAAAAAATCACAGTAAGACAGCACAGAGGGAGGAGCTCCTAGGAACTGAAAGAACCATTAATAGTAATCTCTACCTTATGTCCAAAAGAACAGAGCACGAGCAAAAAAAAAAAAAAAAAAAAAAAAAAAAAGGCCAAGGCCAACTGGTCACTGATCTCACAATGAGGATCAACAGCACCTATGCCGATGCCGATTTATGGAGAACAGTACAGCTAACAGGCGGTGGGCAAGGCTTGACATTTTGCTACGCAGGAGCAATTTGTCACTAGTGACAGGAGGCACGTATCCTGTGCCTTGTCTGAATCAAGATTACAGCATCCTATGAAACATGGAATCCAAATAATAAGATAGAATCCAATACCATGTTTTGCATCAACAACAATCACTCATAAATGGCAACAGATTGTCTAACCAATCAGGGGGAAAAAAAACAATCGTACACAAAAAAGTAAGGCCACGTTTGCTTATGGACTAGTAATTGTGAAGAGTACAGCTGCACATACTTGAAAACTAATGGCCCCTGGACTTCCCCATAAATAACTGCTGACTAAAAACCAATTGGCCAGGGACAGAAAAACCATTAACCCCTTGGTCATTTGGCCCTCAGCAACAACAAGACAACTAGATCCCCTCACAAAGTAATTAAAAGGTAACAAGTAGGACAGATTAGAGAAGGTGCCAAATGGGCTCTAATGACTTTGGAGGAAAAACTGTTGTATTTGGTAATAACATTTGCAAAAATGCAAAAAATGAAGACCATCTGGGTGTATCACAACCCCAAAGAGTTTGGCATCCACATTTTGGAAATGTGGCAATAATATCTTGACTTGCATAGGGCTATCAACCTTTCCCAAAGATGAAAAAAAATTATTTTTTGAACCTCAGCCAAGAGAAAAAGAGAGCAAAGGCTGGGACACAGTGCTGAAAGCCAGAGACTGGTGGTCATCAAAGTCTGGGCTTCCGCTTTTAGATTTTCCATGGACTTGACATTTACCGTAAAATGGAATCTACTCACCAAACAAGGTTTACTTTTGACTTTCATGTCATCCTTACAAGAAATGTTCTCGTCCATATAATTCACTTAACGACTCAATGATTTTGGTGGCAATAATGACCAGGAGAGTGTTGAACTATTAAATGACAGTTTATGGTGTAGGGACAAGAATGTCTGACTTCAATGCATTATCTAACTTCTCGTAGCCTCTGTTCCCCTCTCTCTAAACTGTCCATAATTGTGTTTATCTTTTAGGGTTGTTTGAGGTATGAAAAGATCAGTTCACCAAGGCATATGAACTCCCCCTTATCCCAGCTCATCCCTTCCGCCAGAGCTCCCCTCTGAATGAACTCCACAATCCCCAGCTGGTGCAGCCAAACACAGCTGAGGAAAATCACAGAACAGCACAGATCCTTGCCACTACCCCACCCACACCTGTACTCTAACTCCATTCAAGAATCCTTTCAGTTGCCTTTCCCACCTCCTCTCACTCCCAGTAGTAGTGGTCTTAAACCTTCACCACTCTCTTTAATAAACCACCCTCTCACTTTCAGATGACCTCACTTCCCTTAAGTATGCACTGCCTGCCCCATCCACACACACACACATCATTGTCTGCAACCCATCTAGTCAACTTCTCCTCAGAGTCAGAGGATGCGGCATCTCTCCCCTCTGCTTGAGGTCAACCCCACACTAACAGTTGGGATCCACTCTGCTCACATCACCCCAGGACCTTGCTTCATCACTTTTCCCCATCCTGAGTATAATCTTCTGTTCTATCAACTCATTCTTCTAAACCTATAAACACACTCAAATCATTCTCATCCTGTTAAACCTTCCTTCACACCCCTGTCTCCCTTTACCTGCCACCCTGTCCTCTTTCTCAAAGATTCTTCTTTTCAGCCCAACCTCATTGGTCACTTTTGCAGCCTGTTATTCTAAAAGTAAAACTTAGATTTTAAAATGCAGGCAAAGGGGGAGCTATAGCTCAAGTAGTAGAGCGCATGCCATGCAAGAAGTCCTGGGTTCAATCCCTAGTACCTAATTACTAATTAAACCTAATTACTTCCCCCAGCCCAAAAAAAAATTTTTTTTTAAATTAAAAACAAAGTAAAATGCAGGCAGAAATATATTTTTCCTTGAAGTTTATTTCTGTTTTTATCATTTGCTTAGAAATGTTACCTATACTTTTATGCATCTATCAATAAAGAGCTGAAAATATCCTACAATGAAAAACACAATATTCAACCCATCTAATGCATCAAAGACCTAAATCATAGTGAAACTATCAGAATCATAGAAAGTCGGAGTTGGAAGACATCTTTGGTTTATTCTTCCTGAGTTAGAAATGAGACCTAAACACTTAAGGTCATACAGCAAGTTAAGAGCAGAGCTCTGACCTCGCGTCAGATCCCCTGACGCCCAGTTCAGTGCTCCTTCCTCTACAAATCGATTCTATTCTTAAAATATTCCTATTCACATATAATTCTTATTCAAATATTAACAAATATAACATTGAGCACAACCATAAGAGGAGGACAATTGGAAATACAATAGCATATTTAAATTAAAGTGTTTTCCAGCCTTTAGTTCTGTGGAAAATATACAGACATCTCCAGCCAATGGAAGCCCACTATTTTCACAGACAGAGACATAACATAGATTAGAGAAACAAATGACCAAATCTAGGATCTGAAATGGAACATGTAAACATGGAATGATAGTTTTCAAGATGAAAGGAACCACATATATTGTCTGGCCCAACTTCCGGTTATTTGTTCGTTTATTTTAAACCTGAGTCTCAGAAAGGAAAAGATTGTAAACTTATGAACTGCTGTGTTTATTCCACTCTACACCTTTGTCCAAGCCTGAACTAAATGGTAACGAACAGTCCATGTCTTCTAGGTCAGTCAGACATTTGAGGGGAAGAGCGAGGTACCAGTGGAGTTGTGTAAAGCCCCTAATAAGCCTGCTGCAACAGTGGTTAATTAATGGTCCCCGGTGTCTCAGAGCTGATTTTCTTTCAGGGAGAGGCAAAGTAACTCAGTAAGTTGGAGTTCAGTTTTACTTAACATCGTTTGATCTTTATCTGTATGTCGTATTTCCCTTCTAAACTACAAGAAGCAGTTGAAGGAATGAAGGCAATGAATAACTTTATACCAAAGGGAAGAAAGTTGTTACTAAAACCCCACATGCTACATCCTGGGTTCCACGCCATTCGGCAGAGCCTGGCTGGTAAAGTCCATCTGCCATTAGGTCCTTCTAGTAATTACACCCCTTTGAACCAAGTAGCAGACAGAACCGTGTGAGCCTGAATTCTAGAACAACGAGAGTCACATTAGAGTGCATTTCCAACTGATTCACTCTCGCAAAGTTTTGACTGAGCAATGCTGAGCAGTCCTTAGCACCCCAAAGGCGCCAAACCCTACCCAACGTAAGGTAACCAAGCGTCGAGGTTCTTTGACGAGGGTCCCAATACTAGTCAACCTAGCATTCCCCATGAAGATGTGAGGCACAGTTCCAATCCATGACTGAAACTGTGACTTGGGTAATAATCCCTTTAGTCATTACACCTGAGGGTACTCACAAGCTTCTGAATTTCTCTCCACCCCATCCCAAAGTCAACACAAGCAACAAATGTACAAGAAGCTCTCCCAGCCAGGAATTAACGACGTTCTGTCAGTGCTCTTTAAAGGAAGAAAACAATTAAGTGAAAACCTTGAAGTAATCTCATTCCGCCTGTTTAGACTGTTCATCCCTCAACGTGTGTTAGCAAGTGTGGCAATCAGGGCGAAGGCCTGCTATCATTCGGCCTTAATTAAAAAAGACACAAGGAGAGGAGCTGTGAATTAGAAGTGTAGCTACGCACTACCCCTGATTAATTCGAGGCTCATGTTGGATTAATAACGCCAAACAAAGAACAAAAGGAAATTGTTATGCGAATTGCAGCCCTCCCAGGCCAGACAAAGGTCAAATCACAGGATTTCAATTTCATCCGGAGTCGCTTAATCAAGTCCCTCAGAAGGAAGACCATATGTAGTTCTGAAAGCTACCCATTGTAGTCCTCTTGTCGCTGGACCTGAGGGACGGCACAGCCATCCTCTCAAGCGATTCTCAATCGCTTCTCTTCTTTCCCCTTTAATATGACAAAAACTTCATTCTTACCAGGGATTAAAGAAGAGATTGCCCTGCTGAAAACATCCCAACAACTGCTGTTTTATGGAGGGAGCTGGACACTGCTGGCACCAAGCCTACAGGGCCTGTTCCCTTTCCAGAGAAAGGTCTTCACCCGCAGTGACGAAGTTACAACCACCAGGGGGTGATGTCACCGGCAGAACACTGGCAGGGTTGTGACTACAGGACATTCATCAAAAGATGATGAGAAAAATAGGTAAGGTCTGCCTATTAACTAAAAGGAAAGTGAATGAAAAGCAAAGTCCATCATTACCTTAGGCTGCAGGTATCGGAAGGCAGCTGTCTCCTCCGGCTACATTAGAATCTCTGAGCGAGGTGGGGACAGGGGTCTCAGTGCCTCAGGAGACCTGAGGGGCACAGCCAGGCACCCCCAACCCTTCCCCAGCAGTTCTGGAGTTCATCCACATTCGGGGTTTCTTGCTCCCAGAGCCGGCACTAAGGACAGAGGTAGGCTGAGAACGGCAGACTCTCATTAGCAAGACGGTTTAAGTGCTCTGAAGATGTGACGGCTTACCCTGCAGTGTTAACACTTCTCGCCCTGTCAACGCCGAAGAGTTACTAATGGTAACTTCTCAGGACCATTATACCATTGTCCTACCATAATCAAGGCCCAAAGCTCCTCAAATGAAACAGCAAGTTGAGGAGTTCTTCCAAATGACAAAAGGATGATTTCAGGGAGATTTTAATGAGAATTCCCAGGTAGACTTTTGGACTAATGGAATCAGCACCAGTGTCTCAAGGTAATGACGGTGAATATAATTCTTATCTGAGGGATTTGCTGAAGTGCTTAATAAAGTGCCCTTTACAGGACAGATGCTCAGTAATTGTGGCCTGTCAGGGTTTGTATCGCCCTATCTGACATGGCAAGATTTTCAGCCTCTACCTTTACAGAATGCAGTAACAGTTGTTACCTTCACGTGTTCTAGACTAGTCATTTGGGAAATTCGTTTATTTCTCTAAAGTCCCATAGTGTTTGGGCAGGACTTCTTTTACTGAACATAGCATTTTCCCATGTATATTAGCCATTCATTCATTTACCCCTTTACTCATTGATCAAACATTTTTTAAGTATGTGTCAGGCACTGTGCAAGGCACTGGAGAGAGAAGGATCACTAAAAGCAGACACTATCCTTGCTCTCCTGGTCTTCATAGTTTAGCCAATGGGACAAATAATCAAACAAATGCTTACATAAATGTAAAATTTAAATGTGGTATGGGCCACAAAGGAGGTGCATGGTATAATGAAGTTTTAAGTTCTATCAAGGGAAGATTCCCTGAGGAATAGACACTTTTTTTTCTCAGATGTGAAGTAAAAATGTGGATTGAACTTTGTGGAAAGAGAGAAGGCAGAGGCAGAGTCTTCACTGTCAGAGACAGCATGACAAGTGAATTGGTCTGAAGAGGGCCAGACCTCAGGCAGCAAAAAAGAGAGGAGTGTGAGCTGAGTCTCCAGGAGTAGGTGGACCTTAAAACATAAAAAGCAACCTTAGGCCATGTCAAGAATTCTGGTGAGTCATCCTAAAAAATAGAAAGAAACTTCTGAAATTCTTTAAGTGGTCAAGATGCAATCAGGATTGTGCAGCTGTTGTAATCTGCCCCCCATTCTACGAGATATCTAGTGGCTGAGTGACTCACCGTTGTCCTTTCCCAGTGCCTAGCCCAATGCTTCTGCATAGTAGAGTGGCACCTCCCTCTCAAGGACTGTCAATGCTGAGTCAGTTGAGATCACAGCCCCAAAGGTGCTCCCACGTGTAAGCCATGAGCCTGATCGAAGGGGATGGTCTTCTCAGAAAGAGAACCACTCCTTGATGAAAGATAATTTCAATGCAGTTAAATTTAAAAGCATTTTAATATGATGTTTGTTCATTGCCACTGAATGAATGAATGGCTTTTAACTTAGCCGTACCACTGAAGATGGCAGTCAGCACTCTCCACGAAACTTCTGACCACGAGTAAAGAAGTGGCGTGCTTGCCTCCTTGAAACTGATTGCTGTTGTTTGGATTGGTGTCTTCTCCAGGGAAGATGACAATTTCTGCCTTCTAAGATATCCAAAGGTGTAGGGGCATTGCTTTTGGCAAATTAACCCCCAAATATGAAAACTAAAGTTCTATATTTCAATGTAATGGATATCAAAAAAGTTATAAATGTATCTGTGAGTCATAATTCCCAGGGAGCATTCAGGCAAGCTATGCTCCTTATGTGACATACAACTATCAAATAATGAGCACATTCAGATGTTTGTTTCACATGATACAACAGCTGCATCGAGAGCTTTTTGAGGATTATTCCTCAAGTTTCTCTTAAAGCCACTTCATTTCCTTTCTGAAAAAGCGCTATTACTTGATCTGCATAGTTAAGACAAACCTCTGAAATTGGATGAATGTTAAATTTTTCATATTAGTCTGAAATCCAGAAAAGCTGTCCAAATCCCAGATATAAAATGTACAATTATCTTGTAGGCATTTTAAGTCTTATGGGGTCTGATTTGGAAGAGGAAAATTTAACTCAGTACAGAACTTGTTGACTGTTTTAGACAGTTTGTAAACATTACTTCAAATGATACTCAACAAGATAAACAACCAAATTAATTGCTAATCCTGATTGTTCCTGTTACTTAACTGTGACATTGGCATACACAGTCCAACATTTGGGGCCATGTAAAATACGTATCCTTAGAATTGACATGGAAGGATCATAAAAATAAGGTCCATTAGTTGAGCAATTAAATGTATCATATGCTTAGCTATATATATATATATACATGTATTTATTTATCTGTTTATTTATTTTACTTTTTAAGTATTTATTTTTTGAGTGAATCTTTGTAAGAGCCATGAGGTACAGGTATCCACTTGTTAATTCATTTAGTATTTACTGAATGCTTGTTATATGCCAGGCACTGTGAACACAGCAGTGACTACAACAGATACAATCCCTGCCCTCCAGGTGCTTTAATTACCTTTTTGACAGGTAAGGACATTGTGGCTTAGGGCAATATGTAAATTGCACTGGGTTTACCTAAGCAAGTGGCAAACCCATGTTTCTGAAATACAGAGTGTTAGGTTTTGACCATTCTGCTATGCTTTTCTTAAAATAATGTGACCTTGTAATAAGCATCGAGCCAGATTCCCTCATGTCAGAAACTACCTTAGACTAAAGTAAGTACTTTGAGAATATTCTTTATCGCTTCAGCATTCTGGAATACAACAGTAATGGAATGTAATGGTTAGAATAAGCTAATTAATTATGCTTTCCAAGATGGCAGACTTCTATTTTATAACTTGTCAAGGTCTACCTTGTTTTAACTACAAAACAATCTCTATTGCCATATTATAAAGTGTATCTCGTTCACCCAATCAAAATATCAACTTAATTTTATATTAAGAGAATGAACTCAGTCTGTTTCCATCTACATCGTACCATATTACATTAACCAAACAAAACCAAATTTTAGAGCAATAAAAATCAATTTAGATTTAACCTCTTAAACAACTGCTATATGCCAGTTATGAAAAGTAAGGAGTAGAGCTTAAAAATAGCCACCAGAATTCAGAAAATATGAGAATTCGTAGGCATTTGTTCAACATGAATATTTTGCTTCAAAACAAGTTGAGCTGACTAAATTTGACTACATTTCAGACATTTCTAAATATATGTAATAATTTTCAAACATTAATTCCAAATTATTACCCTCACAGATGCTGACAAAGTAGCAAGCGGAAGGGGTCCATCACGTGTTAGGGTTGGACAGAATGCACCAAAAAGGACAACTCTTAATCCCCGCAGCATACCCGGTCTGTAACTCTCAGTGTTCAGAATGTTATTTGACCTAATTATGAAAAGATTATAAAGCCTAATTTTAAGCACTTAGATTTTCACTGAGCAAAGTAGAGTACGATTGATAATCCACACTGAATTTCTGCATCATCTAGGGAATTCCATCATCTAGAAATGGTTTCTCTGAACATGACACACGCTCTGAACATAATATATGTATATTCATAATATGATTACTAAAATCCCTCCCTTTACTAAATTTTAAATTTGCAGCTTCTTGAAAGAAGTCTTTACTAATCATGTAAAGAAACCTGTGGAAAATATTTTTTAAATGTTAACTATTAGGGTGTAAAATACAAAAAAAGAAAGAGAGGGAAAATAAAAAAAGAAACAAAACAGAAAGCCCCCAAATAGAGGAATCTGGGCAAAGTTGGAGAGGATGAGCCTTTGTACTTAAAGGCTAACACTCAAATGAGAAATGGAAAGACAGGGCTATAAAGACTGTAACCCAGAGTGTGGCAGCCAGGAATCTGAGACGATGGTAAACTCAGCATGTCTCTAAAGGAATGCAACCTATTTTTCAGAATTCATACCAAAAAATCTGAAGATTACAAAGACAATGACAGGAACCCAATCTAGAGAGAAGGAATTCAAAGATACTAGTTCATAATACATTGGCTAGCAGTTTTCCAAAAGAAAATATTATTTTAGATACAAAAACCTGACTCTGTCTGGCCTTTCAATATACACAGAAGTGAGTCCATCTCAGGCTTGTAGACACTCTCTACCCCTACCTAGTGGAACCTGATGCTTATTACAGGGAAGAGTAAAATATTCCTCTCAAATCCCCCAAATTAGTCGACAGCTAATAAACAAGTCGGAGATGGTAAAATACCAAAAGAAACTTTCAAAATTACTCACAAAATAAAACAGCACACTTAAAAAAATACCAGTGACTGTAATTACTGAAAAAAAATTCCATGGAATAAATAACAATACTCTTTTATGGACACCCAATTTTCTTCTCAAATAAATCAGAAAAGTGAACTGGCTTTCATTAAGGTGAATATTAAGATTAGTAGGAATAGAATAATAAACATAGGAGCTCTGTATACTCAACAATTAGCTCCTGGAGACCAGATTTTCTTTCTAACCCACATCCCTATAACAGACTGGATTACTGTCTGCAAATAAAATCTTACAATCGGAACACACTCAATTCTCTCTGCATAGCCAGATTCAACATAGCTACACTCTTCAAAACATTAAGAAGCAAAATGTCTCATGATATTTAGGGTAAACATAACGAAAAAGAAAGCAAAGGAAAATTAAAGTTGGCCTTGGCATTTGCTTCCTAAAGAAAGTGATTTTGACGGGATAACCAAGGGAGAGAAGGTTTCAATGATACTTACTTCCTGGACTACAGGAGATGACATACTTTTAACATGCAAAAAGTCTCTTCAAATCTATATTAGATGTTTTGAGTATAAAAGATTTCTTATCACAAAAGAGAGAAATTTGAGGAAAAAAAATCTTCCAAAAAAAATCACTGATTGTGAATAAACAGTGGCTGGGAAAATCCCAATTAGTATTGTGGGTAGAGCTGATGGGGCCTTGACTACAGAGGAGCTGCTAACTTTGGATGGATGTTAAATTGCGTGCAAAGAGTCCTTTAAAGTTCCCCACTGCACATCGGCAACAGAGTTAATGCAAACTCATCCACTCAGGAGAAGAGAAAGCCACCAAGGGAATAGTGTATCGCCATCACAAACTCACACCGAGCTCCAAGGACATTGCAGAGACTGTGAATATAAATATAAAACCCCATGCTTCAGCAGCAATGAAGCATTTAAGGAAGATTTATACATAGGTAAACTTTTAAACCTTAATTTGAAAGCCAGGTGAGCACACAAAGCTTCATATCATATTGGTATGGCTATACTCTCATTGCTTAACATGAATTTTTTGTAGCAGAACATCTCAGCTTGCCTCTAATTTACCTACCACTCGGCCCATTCTAATCCACTAAAACCCTTCATTTATATTGACAAAACTAGTGGACACCGATTCACATATCCCTTCACTTGCTTAAATCCACAACACATCTATCACTACTGAATAATCCTGTTTCCTCAAAACAGCTTGTTCCTTGGCTTTTGAGATTTCAGAACTTCAAAATTTGAAATTCTTCATGATCTTCCATGAGGCCACTTTCTTTATTTGCTTTATATGTTATATACTCACATGACTTCAAGCACCATCTATGTGAAAAGGACACGCAAATTGGCTCTCTGCACTCCAGACTACCATACGGTCCTGCCCTCCATGTCTTTATTTGGATGTCTTGAAGGGATCTAAAGTTCAGCAAATTAAATTCCTTATCTCCCCTGTTTCCCCCCAATATTTTCTAAACAACCCCATCATTCTCTGAACTCCAGAGCTAGAAATTTAGGAATAATCCCTAACATCCAGAAAATGATTAGGTCATATTTATCTATCCTCCTGAACACCTGTCAAGTTTGACTCCATCATCACTTCACTCTATATTGAGCAGAAGCACAGCACGGTTAAGACATGGATCAGTGGATGGTAACTCACCTTCAACACTGATTTCACAAGCAGTGTCCTTTCTGTTGAGAGGTTATTTAAGTTTGTTATTTGAGGGTAATATAATACAGTATTATTTAAGACCAGGATGAAAAGTCATAAGCAGGGCAATGCGAAAGCAAGGCTGGGACATACACAGAGGCCCTCATGTGGAAGCTCCTTCTTCATGTGCCTACGCTTCCTCCAGTCAAAATCATCTTCCTGCCCTCAAGTTCCCCCATTTTAGAACCTGGCTCTGCCTTTAACTTTAGGTTACCATGCTCTCTCTCCAGACCACTCCTGCATGCCACTCTTATCTCTCTGTCACTAGTCCTGTTCCCCTCCAACACATCTTCCACCCCACATCTAAACTCACGTCTTAAAAATGCAGAGCCAATCACATCAAACTTTCCATCACCACCACAAATCTAAGAACATTCCAACATTTTTAAACAAGCTTCCAGGGGCCTCCGCAGTCTGGTTCCTGTTAAATACTTGTTCACCATTCTCTTACCTTGTGGTTTCTTAATTTCATCATGCTTTCTCTCACTTCTTCGTCTTAGAAAATGCTATTCTATGACTTCCAGGGTTTGGGGGTGAGATGAGTTTCCCTGGTCTCCTTTACTCTTAAGCACCCTGTGCAATCAAAGATTCTATAGCAGTCAACACTTTCATAATAACAGTACTTTTTCAATGACCATGTTCTCTTCTATTCTGCAAGATCCCTCAGCACAGGAGATCACAACTGTCCTATTCAGTGCAAAATTCCTAGCACTTTGCACCATGCCTGTCACACAGCAGGGACTTACTAAATACTGTTGGATAAATGAAGTTGGTAGTTTCTTTATAATTTAGATTAACCGAAGCCACAGGTAAGAGTTTTAAAGTAGTAATATATCAAATAGCTGAAACGAAGGTTTGTCTGAAGGTAAACTAAAATTTGGACAGTAGAAAAATATATGCTGATTGTCTCATAACTGAGATGGGTTATCTTCCTCTAACCTCTTGAATTTACATGTTGCTCTGCTGGTATGATAAACAGCCTGATTTAAAAATCAAATAACAGACTCTAAGAAGTTGTAACAATCCCTGGATTAGTACAGGATGATAACTAAGGGATCTGCTATATTAAATCATGACAATAAAAGTAAAATCCCTCCATCTTTTCTTGGATTACATTTAGAGCTCAAATCATAGAGCACTAAATGCATAATAATGAATGTATGCCTCTGTGAATGATTGAAGATTGAATCACATTTTAACTAGACTACATTTATAAAGTCCCTTTGGATGACATAATTATAATTCAAACCATACACTAATTAGCTGCAAGCATCTATGTAATATTATTTAGTGAGTTTAAAATATATGTTTTTATTTGTTTCTAAAAACAAATAAGAGGAAAAACACTTTACCCAAAGATAAGAACTGCAAGGACCTAAGTCAATAAGTTGGTGCCACGAAGAAGCAAAAGCAATCGTATTTCAAAAATAAATAACTGTATTTTATTTTTATGAGAAATAATGACTTAATATACTCATATATGGATACACAGGAAGAAATTTTAAAATGTACTTTTTCCCACGCAATGATGACATTTTAGTAGCTAATTTACATTGTTTTCTGTTTTCTATATTGCTTAGCAACTGTTCATAATGATTTTAAAATTGAGCGTTCTCCTCATCAGTTTTATACCACAGTTAAACGTACCTCAATGAAATATTTACCAAGAGCCAAAACCTTCCCAACACTTCTGTTTTTAGATAGACTCCATTTTGCTTTTGCTTTGTTGACCAGTGAATATTTCTTTAATTAGGTTGATGCTTTTGTATTTATATATATATATATATTTTTTTAATGTTGACCATTGTTTTCTAGTATTATTTCTCTTCTAAGTTCTTATGCTTCTTTAAGTTTCTGAATGAAGAAGAAATTAGGAAAGAAGCCCTAATAATTCAAAACATAGTAATTTAAGGATAAAATATTTCTTCATAGGAGGACAATCAACTTTTAACATTGTGTTTCATAAGGTATGTGTGGAGAGCTCTATTTAATTAAAGAACTGAGGCATATCGGTAGCCCAAATGTACCACATCAGTGCAGCACCTCATATGTGCCAGGCTTGGTTCTAACTGCTTTATATGTATTAACACATTTAATTCTTATAACAGCCTTTGAGGTAGGTGTTTTCACCCCTCCTTTACTGATGGGAAACAAGCCCACGGGGGTGAAGTCACGTGCTGGGTCACAAGGTGAGTGAAGGAAAGGGCTTGGGAGAGAACTTAGCCAGTTGACTTCTAGTGTCCGTGTGGCTGTATTGTGCCAGTTCCGTAAAACACAAACAGTGGTAATTTCTGCATAGTTCACTGACAAAAGTGTTCTCAGACTATGATGTTCTTATGTGTGCTAGTTTCTAACTTACAAATTATGCACTAGTCTTCTTAAAAGTCATTTATAAATTATCAGCTTAGCATTCTGACCACATTAAGCCATAAAAGATTATATAATGCCCCATTTTTACACATCTCGAAGAAGAGAATTGCTGGCACACAACATAAAAAAGGGAAAAAGAGTAACACAATATGGTTGGAGATCACAGTGTGGGGAGAGCAGCAGAAGCTAAGGCAGGGGCTGCCTTACAATGAACTACGGTGCCAACTGTGACTTCCCGATTTTACCCATAAGGGACTGAGGATACCAAAAGTGACTTTAGCCCTAGAAGGATCATAACAGGGGAAATATTAAATAGAAATTGGAAACCAGGAAGTTATGTAAAGTGAGGTTAGTGTTTATAAGCAATGACGAAGTTTAAGTTAAAGTATTCAGAGTGGGGAAGAAGAAGACTGCACAAAAAATCGACACGGAGACAGTGGATAAATTTGAGTTGGTAACTGATAACACTGGGGCTGTTGATGAGCTAATAAATTATGGGGAAATTATGGCAACAGCTAATATTACATAAATATCAGTGTCTGATTTTCCACAAAAAATCATAGTCAACCCAAGAATGATACATAAGATGTGGCAGAAAAAAAAGAGCTAGCACTATAAATATTAGTTTTGTTATACACTATTCTAGCATTGAAAATTTTTTTAAATCTGTATTTTTAAATATCACTTCAAGTAATTTACTTCCAGAAAATACCGGCATTTTTTGTAATTTTACCTATAACAAAATCAGCTAGCATTGGCCAGTATATTTGGTATAGTAAGGCTTTGATATAAATACACTAAAAATTGAAGATTGAATATATTTTTCTCGTTGCATTATAAAAACTACAATTACAGGCAACATTCTCATGGCAATTTTAGTATTAAGAATTAATAAAATGTGGTAGCATTTTCTGCTTATTAACTATAGCAACTACCAAGAAATGACCTTGAAAATTAACTCATTCATTCATTCAATTACTCAGTCAGACCATTCCAGAAGGTACTGGATGGGTAAAGCTACGCTAAGCTCTCTGGGACATCTCACTGGGAAAGAAAGCGTGATTACTATCTGAAAGAAACTTAAAACTTCCCTAAGGAAACTAAATATAGGTGCATCCCTTTTAATAGTAGTAACTAAACATGTTGGTGAAGAACATTTCATTTTCAATGGAATTTCCTTCAGCCTGTACTCTCTTCTGCTGCTCATCAGGACTAAATAGAGCAGGTCATTTATTTCACACTTTGTAACACTTGAACTTTGTGGGTATTTTTTGTTGGTGGTGGTGGGGCACTGTGGATATTGGAAGGCTCTAAGCTAGATATCTCAAACAGAAATGGGATTTTGGAAGGTCCTAAATTACATTAAAATCTGTGTATAAGCGCATTTGTGAGAAAAAGGTCCATAAATTTCATCAAAATTTCAAATGGTTCCATGACACCCAACAGGTTAATAATCATTGGGTCGTTTATCTAAATACAAAATGAAACTAAACTGTGTTTTTCCAAGACCAATTGAAGTAACTCTTCTCTTCTAACTTGCTATATTTTTTTTCTAAGTATCTTAATGATTCTACTGCAGGATTAGGAATAGAAATGATAAAACACCACCCAGAAAGGCACTGCCCTAAAATTGCTAGTAAAACATGTAGCCCATCTTGAAATTTTCAGTTGTAGAAATCAAGATTTTTACAAGTCATTTACTCAGGGTTTTTGACATCTAACTTTAAAAATTACTCTGAAACTCCAGGGTTGTTGCAAAGTGAAATTAAAAAATAAAAATAAAATAATCAATTCAGGTGCAAAATAAATAAATAAATAGCAAAGTTTCTATGTTTTTTATGAGAATCCAAATCACGGCACAATTTTTTTTAATGCCATAATTTCCTGCAGGGCCAAAAGGTTCTGTTTTGAGAACCAGAGGTGAGGTTTCATCTAGATAGGATATTTCTTCCTGGCCTTCCAAAATAATCCGTGTCTATAGATGGATGTATACAGTTAAGTAAGAAGATGGTGAATACATTTTAAGGAACAGTAGAAATTCTGTGACTGCATTTAATCTCCTGTGGCGCACAGTGAGGAGGAATAAATCCAAATTCCCAGGGAATTTACCTATAAGTAGTGCAAATAAAAAACAGAATCTCAGAGGTCTGTAATCAGTACTCTTTTTCTGCCAAAAGTAGCACAGTTGTACAAAAGAAGTTGTAATGCCACCCTCGTCTACCAGACTCGGATGAGGGTTGGGAAGAGATGAGAACCCTGTTCTCTGGTTGGCAAGGATGTGTCTTTGGAATGGTAATCAGGAGATAACAGTTTTTACATGTCATTCACAGAGTTTGTAAGTCCAGTCTCTCTATTCAAAGATCCCAAATTTAGGACTATCCATCTCAGCCAGGAGAAAAACATTACCCTCTTGATAATCCAGGTAATGCTCACTTCTGATGAAGAGACTAAAACATTCCTGACACACTGAGAGTCACACAAAGTTCTGATGTTTGGGAGGAGACAAAGAATTCCATTCAGCTTCCGGAGAAGGAGTGACCAAGACGGCATTTCATCTTCCCAAGCTCCCTTCTCTCTCATTTCGCTAACACAATACACTTGGAAACAAAGGGCAGATTATGAAGTTTTCAAGCGAAGCTACTTGTTCCTCTCCGGTCGGCGGATGCCTCAGCCCTCCTCTGCCCGGCCGGCGGGTGGCACATCTGGTGACCATGTGTGGCAGTGCTAATGAAGACTTTCCTGAGTGAGTTACAATTAGTTCCGACTGCCGAGCCGCCTTCCTGGGCAGTACCAAAGTAAGAGACCGGCGTGGGGGTGCGGGGGAGCCAGGAACTCCTTCCCTTCACAAACCCCATCTCTCCCTGCCCCTGGGACTCTCATCACTACCGCTCTGGAGGAGTTTTTGAAAAAAGGTGTAAGCAAATACTTTCAAAGTTTCCTTCCTTCCTTTCCTCCAAAGCAGCGTTTTACCCAAGCTGATTGAAGGCGACAGGCAGGCCACAGTACTTCTGTGATCCTCTGAACAATAGAGGATTGTTAAACAGACGCCGTTTCCCCCTTTGGTCCAGGCATCCTACTTACCTAACAATTTTATCTACTTTATTAGAATAAACTTGTGTGTTTTACCATTGGATGGATTAGAAGGAACCGCGGAAGCAAAAGTACTGTATACAATTAGGCTGTCTTGAAAAAGCACACTTTTGTTTACTCTAGGCCTCTCCCCCCACTTCTCAATCAAGCTACTAATAGAGCTGTTTTAAGTTTCAGCAAGGACCATATTAACTGCGGGTCTCCACATGAAACAGAACGCTAAACCCCAGCGTCTCCTGACAATGTAAGCTCAAAGTCTCCCAAATCCTGTTTCACATTTCTGTCTGAAATCACGGTTCTTTCCTTCCAATGCTTTTTTTCCTGTAGTTAGCAAATTACGAGTTCTCACTAAATACGGTATGATGGCAGGAACAGCCTTTGTGAGAAGATTCTAAGTGACTCCGAGGGTGGAAAACGTAATATAATTATTTTGGCAACTTGTACCTATATCTTATCCTAAGGCCATGTACTTTTTAATTTCACCAACTCTGGTCGTAGAATATGCAGTGTTCTCAGTAAATGATAACCAATGATAACAACCACAGCTCACATTTCAGCCTGTATTACACTCTTACATACACACAGTCGGCACATGAACCCCTGTAACTATTAAGTGATAAATAAACATTTACAGATAAAAACTCACAATCGGAAATAAAAACTGGCTTTCTTAATGGATCGTCTGAAGCTATGACAATGTATAAGTCAAACCAAGGAGCATCTCTGAAACAAAGAAGTGCACCAACAAGCAGCATAGAAGGGGAATATTTTTTCTTCTTTTACCAGAAACCAAAACTAAATGATATCACATCCAGGAACAGTGATCATGTGATCATAAATAAAATGTAATAAGCATATTAGGTCAAAAAATAAGTGAATCACAGCCCTTAAACTCATTGGCCATTATGCATAAATAATTTTTTAATGAAAGAAAGAAAAGCATCTTCCTCACTATGTATAACTGAAAGTATTTTAACTTTATGCAACTTAAATTTCTACGACTATTTACCCTACTACGTGCCCCTGGTTCATTACAAAATGTGAATGGTTTAACTATACAGTGTCAGAGCCTCAGACTAGAGGAGGTTTGGCCCTGAGCTGGCCAGCTGTTTGCTCCCATCTCTAGATGGTTATCCTTCCAAAACGATCTCTGTCCCTCTTAGAAATGATCAAGTTAAAACAAAAACAAAACTCCTCTGCAGATCTTTTGTAAGGTGTTTTTTTTTCCCCATACCAGGAGAACCTTGGGAAAGGAAAAATCACACACACACACACACACACACATATTTTTAAAAGGCTTTAACTGCAGTGATAAAAATACTGAGATTCATCTACATTTCAAAATGCCAGAAAAATTCTAAAATACAGAAGTGAGTTAGCAACACAAATAGTGTATTATAGAATGACGTGGTTTTCAACATTATTTTGTTCTTTATTTTTATGAATAGGAAGTTGACTTTACTAGCAATAATGACAGTTAATGACAACCCAGTGAGTCACTGCCTCCTGGGCCTTAAGGAGGAGTCGGTCCATGTATAAATGATAATTAATACCATTAAACATTCCAACATTACACTTACTTAACAGCTTTTGGCATTCAAATTCTCAAATGCTTCTACTGTAGTACCTTACCAAATAATTAAATACTGTGAAGGTACACAGGGTTAATCTGCACGGTAACTGACTGGGATTACTCTGGCCCTTCTTTTGAGACCTGAATCAGTCTGTAATTTTAATGTTCACCAGCCACCTTTATATGTGGGCTTTATGTTTTCATCAAGCTGAAGAATAAGCTCTATGCAAATGAACACACAGTAAGCTGCACCCCTATTTCTGTCGCCACAGACTCTCAGTCCTTGTGGTTTGCTCTGATGCTACTGTGGCAAGTCACACTGCTTCTCGATGTGCCGCAAATTCATGTTTAGAAACTGTAGATTCGGTGATTTATATTATGATCACAGCCCTTCACTAAATATTTCAGGAAGGCAGTGTGGGGGGAAAAATTGAGTAAAGTAATAAACTATTTACATATTGGATAACAACTTTAGAAGCTATTTAATATTGGTAAACATATAAAAGGATCTGATTTCCTGATAATAAAGGATTCTTTTATTGTATGTACAGATGTTTAAATTAACACACACATTCCATTCTTATCTGTCTTAAATTCAGCAGCATAACTGTAAGTCTTCACAAAGCATGCTATCAATGTAAAAGCAATAAAAAAGTCACCCTCTTGTGAATTACTATTTACAGTATTTCACAAGAATGGCATTCACACCCTCCAAATGAACAAGGCTGTCTCTTTAAATGGAAGGACACTCCCTTGCACTCTTCATCAGTTAGCATTAGCAATAGGGGGGCGGGGGAGGGAGAAAATAACAAAGCATTTTTCTATCATTTGAACTCTCTTTGACCCTCGCAAGCTATTCAAGTATGCACTTAAGACAATTCAAATAAATAACGTATATACACATACATAGAGCAGAAATATAGATAGTAAAGGAGAGAATCCTGATAAAGCGGTTCTAGGTTGATACCTAGAAATTAACCCTCTTGAAGCCTGCTTCTTGGCGTTGTCACTGACGGCAAAGAACTTCCGTTTATGAATGGTAACATTTCATGATGTTAATCAATAATCCTGTGCGTCGGGATATAAATTTGCTGTGAAGCAACTACAGCTAAAACACTGAGTGAGTTAAGAAAAAAGGAGAGCCACCTTGTCCCCATGTTGACTTAGAATTTTTCAATATACGATCGTAGTTATACTGGGGGAGTGTCAAGGAAGCTGGCAAATATAAAATGCAGTGAGAAGTATATGATGAAATACATCATTTAAGTGACATTTAGCTTAAAAAGTTCAAAATATTCCAGTCAAACTTATTTCTATTCCAAAGTTAAATATAAAATTTTCTGAAAAGATGTTACATCTCATGAATGTGCACTTGTACATATCTATAGTTACAAGAATTATTTATTCATTTTTACTAAAATATTTCCTCAAAATAGAGACTAATTGGTGTCTGTCTAGCAGTTTCCAGTGCTATTTCTCCACTTTCATGGCACTACGTGCTACAGTTTTAAATGTACATTTAATGCTAGTATTACTGGGTCTCCTGCAAATTGTTACACAGAGTAGTGATAAAAGGAGTAGCCCAAACGTGACAGTGAGATGCATAAAGACTCATGCATGATGCTGTAAATACTTTAAGGATGCTTTCTGAAGCCACTCACTCCCCATCCCCTAAAACGAAATCCAAAAAGGAGGAAAGACTAGAAATGGAGATTTGAAATCTGACAAAACTATCCTGTGTATTTTCTTAATGTTTAGAGAGCTTTCATCATACAGTTTCTAGAAGGAAAAACAAAACCCTACTAAAATTAATAGAGGTAGGTAGAGATAAATGAGTCATCCAAATAAACCTTTCTTTCAGCCAGAAACCAAGTGGATGTGGAGGTGTCTTCAGAGCGAAACATGTGCCTTGAGCTCGCAGGCAGCTCTGTCGGTGGCGGGGACGTGGAACTCAGTGGTCCTGAATAGTCACCGCACCCAAGCTTTCCTGTTGCCCTCTGGAGTAGTGACAATGCCAGCTCTAGAAACCAGAGGTCAAGAGGGAATCGCTCTGTTGTGATTCCCAGTGACCCAGAGAGCCGGATTTCACCACAGTCCTGTGACATGTGATTAGGTCTGGGAGTTCCAGTGACAGCTCCAAAATCCTAAGGAGGGCTCTTCCCTTTGTGAAACAAATTAATTACACAACCAAATATTGCCACATTCTTGAGACCTATTGACATAATGGGAACCTCATCCCCCCACTTTGCTTTGTATTTTTGCAAAGGAGTAAAAAGAGATCCAGGTGGAGTCCCAATATAATTCGAGTAAAGGAAGATAAAAAAGACAGAAGATGTTTTTATTCACTACCCATGGCGGGAAGTTACATATTTTAGATTTGAAGCCCAATCGAAAATAATTCAACTTGGTGCCATTCACTTGAGTGGTACGTGATAGAGAATGCCTGCTATTTCTCAGTCTTCTTCCTAAGCTGTAATACTTCCATCAATATTTACCATGTCTCACTCCTGTTTACAGATGTGTATTACATCAGACTCAACTTAGCTGCAGAGCTCCCTAGCATTTTCCTGTAAATGTCCTCATTAAAAATTATATATTGTTATAAATTGTTACTCTCACAATTATCACTGCTTTTAAAAACTAGTTTATGTATATATTTTCTTCTGATTCCTAGCATCAACATGAGAAAAATTACCTGCGTTTATTGCATAGGCTATCCAACCAGAGTTTTATTAGGAAATAGACTTCCGGAGCTCGACCCCTTTCCCACATCCCTGGCAGGATAAAATGTCATTTCTAATGGTAAATACTAAAGTCAAAAAATGTGAGCAATCATGGAAAATGTGAGTTTTCCCAACACATATGAGTCACTTATATCCCCAGAAGTAATGAAGCCTTCTGAAAAAACACAGAGATTCAGAGATGATGATTTTATGGTTTTTCCTGTGTCTAAGTAAGATCGGCTATGACTAAATAAATTTCTCAATTGCTAGACTAAAACAAGCCAAAACAAACAGCTTTTAAAACTTTAAAGTGTATTGTGTAGCGGTGACTGTTCAAGGTCTCACTAAAGTCAACACAGGATAGATAATACGGAGATGAGTTAGATGCAAAGGGCTATTCTTGAATTCATTGATTATAGAAACAAACAAACAAAAACCCTCTGCAATGTTGTTGCAACCAAAAAAGTCAATTAAAAGTAAAATATTCTTGCTTGCATATTAACAAATCTGACATGGTTCACATTTAATAACAAAAGGGAAAGCATATACACTTGAGTAGCTAAAGCTCAAATGATTGCGAAAAGGGTAAAATTGTTTTCTTGGTATAATGACAATAGAACAGTCTCAGCATTTTCTTACCAGTGAAAATTTTATCCAAATCCTACAATATATACCTGGGAATTTCCCCCACTCCTTTGATATTTTTCATGTTTTCTAATGACAGAAATACAAGGAAGATAATGTATTAAACACATTCAATTAAAAACTTAACCAAGGAAAAGCCATTCATTTAATCAAGAAACTTATCAACTGCCTATTGTATCCAATCGGAAGTGGCTCAGTCCTGCAGGAAGCTAAACTATGCAGATACAATAGAAGTGAACACTTATTTCCTAATTTTGCTGATCTTAATCTTATTATGGAAACCAGGTAGACATATCAATTTTTTAAAATAAAAATTCAATTCGTGCCAGTGTGCTCTGACAGGCCAGTCTATTGCATTGTCCTGGTTCAATTATGTTAGCATTATTTTCCCAGGAAGATGGGACATAACTTCTGTGCCATGTGTGTGTGAAACCTAGGACTCCAGTGAATGTATGGTGATGTTTAATACAAAACTGTAGAAATATCTGAGATAATTTCAAAGGATCAGCATATTAAAAATTTTAGTTCTAAAATGTTACCCTTTTAGCAGTTAGACAAATGAACAGAAATTAGAGTTGAAAGTAACCACAGTCCTAACTTTATCACTGTCTGTCCATGGACACACTATTGTACAACCCTGAGTCTCACATTCTAAACTCTAAAATGGTTTGTGATAAAATTCTATCAAGTAAAAAAGATCACAGATTTTCCCCACATAAATTCTTAGTAAATACTTGCTCATGGTAGAAAGGAAATAATTGTAGCAATATTATTAATATATTGTCAGAAAACATTATGCAATTCGCTCTTAATCTACATGAATTTGCTGATAACTGAAAAACATAAATGTTTTCGATGTTTCCCTACAAATATTAAATATGTACTTGAGCTATATATCTGCAATGCTTATTAAAAACTCCTTTAACCATTTGGAATATCTTGTGAATTGGGAGAAATTTATAAAGAACCCCAATCATATATTAATTAAGTATAACTTTTAAAGAATATTTCCCCCTTATCAATAATCAAAATACACTAATATTTCTTAAACTAGAAAATCTGGACATCTAGGAAAACTAATTTTTCTACAAAGGGACTGGAGACACCAGCACTGAATAATCCCAAAACTCAGTTTTGATGGTCCTGGGGGGGATCAGTAAGGGGGCTTCCTCTATCTTCTGAATCCTATGGAAGAGCTTTGCATATCATTAGGCTCCCTGAATACTTGTGAACTGAGTGAAACCTATTTTGGATATGTGTACACTTTCACTCCCTCTGTCCTAAACGGTAAACATGTTTGTCAAGATGAGGATGCTGAAGTTATAAGCTCCAGAGAACTGCTTACTGGTGATACCATGTGCAAGAAAAGTGACAAATTCTTGGATTCAGAAGGTGGAGACAGGACTCAATCTGGGATTTAATAAAAACTGTCAGTTACAAAAAAGAATTTTATGAGGATGTTGAAGTGTTTGGAGTTCCTTTGATTAAAGACTGCATATATAGAACAGAATACCAGAACCACATATGTTAAAGTCCTTAAACCAATGATTTTTATCTCTTTATCAAAGTTGAGCTCCTCTTGTGAATTTATAACTGCAAGGAAAAAAAATCTCTTTCCAAACTGTTCATATGAGAGGAGCCTAATGATGAACAAAATCAGTAAAAGATCTTCATAAAAATTAAAACACAAGTGAAACAAAAATTGGTTTCCCATTTCAGGAAACATCAAAATGCCTGAGTGAAAATTTGATAACACTAATAGGTAACAATTTCTGTGCCTGTCTGTAAAGAAATAATCAGTAATTAAAAAAAAAAAAACCCTGAATTTGAGAATGTCCTTGTGATAAATGACAAATTAATAAATTTGGATAAGATCTGCCTTATTTAATATATTGGTTAATAATAAACTATAACCGTTGTTTTGAACTGCACTTAAAACCGAACATTAAGGGTACATTAAATAATACCAGGTCCACTTGTAAAAGCCCCAAATCAATCATTAAAGTTGTTTGTTTGCTTAATATCTACCATGGACAAGAGACAGTACTGAGCACTTTAACTGTATTTTAAAGTGATTAACCAACACTGCACTTAACCCTTTTTAAGAGAAGTCTTCATATACCATGAAAAAGTTAAGGTAGAACTGGATAAACATTAATTTTTTATTACAAAAGTAAAGAACTAAAGACACAAATAAACAAAGAATACAAGTTTTAGGAAGCCTTGGTATTATTGGTCCTAGTAATTATGCATTAATTTTTGCACAGTAATGTCAGTATGTACCTTCATAGTATCATATACACAAAATAGTAGTAAGAAAGCAGTTACAATTGATAAAACAGATTTACAAATTTTATCCTAAACTGGACTCTGTCTTGAATATTGCCCGGTATTCACAGTAGAGCCTAGAGATCAGTAATATATCAAGTGTGCTATCCCAACAAAATATGGACATATGTCTTCCTGACCAAGCTATTGATCTGCTCTGAAGTGTAACTGACTGCAGTCTCTTAAAGTTTCTCTCGATAATGTAATTACAATGTTCTCCCCATTCATAACAATGACTGACTTTTTCACAAACTATACTCACTGTGCCATTCACTTCAGTGATCGCCAGCAGCAATGGATTCTATGGTTTAGCTGTATATTGCATAAGATACACTTCCTTTTAACTGTCTGGGTCATGATATTTGATCTCATTGGGTGTTTCATGAGGAAAGCTAATGATATCCACCAAGAGATAAGTATTTTTCATGATCACTTTCAGTCCTTACCGAGAGTAATTTTTATTTGAGTTTTGTCTTTTACTTATGGTTACAATATAGTCAGTGCTGGTGTTTGTAATTCCTCGTTTCTCAACGATTTCATTTTCTCCTTTTGTGAAGCACGCAGAACCTTCAGCAAACATGCTTCTCCAAGTATGTATTATGCACTATTTATCAAAGCTTAACTGTCATACCCAAAATATGAATTTTTGGAGAGGAGAAACTAGAACCAATAGCCTAAGTTGGGGCACCTAAAAATAACTGCTATCACTCCCTGCCAGAGCCTGAGACGACCTTAGGTGCACGCTGGGCTGCGAACCACCAAAAGAAGAGATGAGTTGTCTCCACAGACTTACTGATTCATAAATTTCCTGCAGAAAGGAAGTAATTGTTTTTGTTTAAAGGAAACATCCTGGGTTGGATTAAGCAAAAGTCCCATTTTCTGTCAACAGAAGACAAAGCAGAGAGGTAAAAAGGTCAATAAATATCGGAAAGAAAAAGACTAGCCAGGATTTATGGGGTACCTGGATGTGCAAGTATTAGGAAACGAAGATATCTGAAATGTCTGATTTTATTTTCTAATCTTGTTAGAATATTCTGCATTCCGTGTCACCATCATAAATGAACAGGTTACTAAACATACAATAAATATAAAGGCCTGCCTTTTCAAGTAAAGTTCAAAGTCTATAAACGGCCTCTTTCTGATTCAAATGAAAGTGTGTCAGAGCTGGAGCAATCTCTTGCTCTACCCACGCACATGTCACCATGAGTTTTCCTCTCTGTGGATGTGCAAAAATGTATGAGATTGCCCCCAAAATATAAATGCGAGCTACCATTGCCTCTTGAACTCGGACTACTATATTATTTCTTAGAAAGGGGCAGCGGGATTAATATTTTTTATTTTCCTCGGTCTTTTTTCCAATTTTAATAGTAATACAGTAAATTTAATCAAATAATACTTAAAGCCAAAAGATACATCATTTTATGATCATTTTCAATTTAACCTTAAAACAAAGCATACCCTTGTTTCACAGAATCAGGGTAAGGATTAAATTAAATAGCCCATGCTAAACACACAGAGGCAGGTGTTACTAGGCCTTGTAGAGTAAACATTCAAATAAATTATCTATTACATCATTATGGTTATTATTTTATAAAAGGAATAATCATTGCCTTTAGTAGCACAATTTATCTTGAACCATCCACTATTTGCATAATATTACACATACAAAGGTGTGTGTGTGCATGCCTCTGATTATGTGTTGGCAAAATGTATTTACCCATTCATGTAACAGTCATATACTGAATACCGTCTATATTCCAGATACTATGACAGTCAGTGGGACACAAAGATGAAAAACACAATACCCCCCTCAGAAAGCTTAGTTTATCAGGTAAGTATAAAGCTGTTGCATCTAATACATAAGTGTAATATAATAGGAGAAACGAGAATTACGCACAGTCTATATGTTAGAGCCAAAATACTGCTACCTTTTCTGGTCTCAGAGGTGCAGAGGGGATTACAGAAGCCTACAAATTAAGATTTGTAACCTTCTTAGAAACATTTTCACAATGAGGCATGATTTTTCTAAAGTACGGATATCCACTGTCATTTTGGCACTAAGCGGACAGTCTTTGGGTGCATAGTCTTAAAGAATGTTTCCGTATAATGTTTGATTCAAAAGGTTAAATGGTATTTCATCTTAAAAAAAATTCCTAACTATCTCCAAATGTAAACTAATATTCATCTTGAAGAATTCTGCTGTCTCCATAAAGATTTCTTACACCGTATATCCTGCACCAAACTGGATCTAAAATGTAGCCTTGACTGACTACGTGTCAGCCAGGAGACTACTGCATCGCGCAACAGAGTGCCTAACATGTAGTAAGCACTCAATGATGAGCATTTGTTGAAGAAGCAACTGAATGAATGAATGAACTCTCAGTCCCTTACCATCTTGGATGAGCTTTGGGTAGAAGTGAAATACTCGGCATTTGTTAATGAACGTAGCATGCTCTCACTCTTTCTCCTATTTCTTTTGGCCCTGACATGAGCATTCAGAAGTCTCAATGTGTTACTGAAACAAGAGTGGATTTCAGAAAGATCTGAGCAGGGCTTGCCAACAAGTAGGGTAAGTAACACGTCATGTTAGCAGAGCATGGTCACGTATTCAGCAAAGTGCAGCAATTAAGGGAGTGGACTCTGGACACCAGTGCTGGCGTTCAGATCAAGCTTCCATCCCTCTCGACTAAGTAAGTTACTTCACCTCCCAGGGCCTCAGGCTTCTCAATTAAAAAATAAAAGAACAATGATACCTCCTCTAAGGGTTGTTTCAAGGATGAGAGGTATAAAAAACTTGAAATAACTTGAGACAGCACCTGCAGATAGCAGCCACTCTATTGATGCTCGTGTAATAATTGAGCAGTCATTAAGAAGGCAAAATTCTTAATGATGGGTCAGTGATCACCACTGTGTCACTCTGCTGAGTATGGGAGGTCCCTCCTTCCCACGGCTATTTACATATTTAATGTGCAGCCCGCAGGACTCAGAGATCGATGGTTGGTTCTCATTCTAAAGCTGTCTTGGTCCAAAGTGGCAGCTACACAGGTGTGTTTCAAAGTTTACGAAACTCCCAGTCTTCTCAGAGGAATCCCTCACACGTGTCAGTCCTGTGCTTAGAATTCTCTACTCCAGCAATTCAAATATGTCGTTTCTGTGGCCAGGGCGATGCCAAGATCCCCCTCTGTTTCATGTGTGTTGGTTTATTCCATCACTATCATGTGTCTCCTGTCACTCTGGCTGGTTTTGGTTTTGTTGTCTGTATTCAAAGGAGGCCTGTGGTCACGTCTACCCCCAGTGTCTGTGTTTCGCCTTGCGCGGTTTGCCCCCTCTGTCTCTCATCACTGCTTTTGGCTCAGTCCCTTGACAGGAAATGAGAGATTTATTTTATCTGGCTTGAGCTACATTGTTCCTTCCTGACTACTGGTGTTACTTCACTCTAAATAACATGACTTTGTGCTCACAGTCTGCCCAAGGTCAAAGCCTGAGGGTAATAGACACATTTAAGAGCCGGGGAGGAGAGGATAATCAGAGGGGAGGAGTGCGCAAGGAGAGAATTAAAAAAAAAAAAAAAAAAAAAAAAAAGTTAAACTTGCAGCAGGTCTAAATTTTCTGGCGGGCTTGAAATGGAATCTGTTCTGAAGAGCTGAAAGGGGAACTTTTCTCCCCACGCCCCCCTCCAGATGTTATCGATTTAAAATGACACTGTGAAGTAATCTAGGCTTGAAATTCAAATTTGGCTTTAAAAGAGAGCACGCGCTGTCTGTTGAGAAAGGTTTAACGAAGCTTATTAATATCTCTGGTAGCCTAAGTTGAGTGTGTTTCTAATCAGTTAAATTGGAATAATTTTTGGAATTCAAATATTCCTGTTTGGTTTGATATAAAAATATAGGAGATACTATACATAATTAATAAATATAATAATAATTATTATTATGATAATGTGCATAAATTAATAAAGTCAAATTCAGTATTTTAAAAAGTTAAATGTAACAAATAATACCTGAAGCCATAAAAAAGGGTTTAAAATTTTGTCTGAATTTAAGTATAAACAAGAATATATCTGAGCCACATCTCCTAATCCATTTACACTTTGCCTTTCCTTCTTCCCCCCTGTCCCCCGCTTCGGAGGCGTGAATAAAACTTTCTTGGTTTCTTCTAATACCTCTAGAGTTTCAAAGGGTCAGCAGGATGGCCACCCAAAGACTGGAGAAAGGAAACATCTCAGTTTCACTGGTCACACCGTTTATGCTGAACTGAACCTCTCTGGGATAGTTTAAAAGATTGGGGGACATGGAGAAAACTTGCTAATCTAGAGAAATACTTTCCTGTTCTTTTAACAGACTGTCATGCCATTTAATAATCCTTTGGCCTCAGGAAAAAATGGATTTAATGGAAATGGACTTTAAATGAAGCAAAAAGGATTTAAGTTACACGTGAGGCATGCAGAAAATTATTTCACATGGGTATTCCATTCTTGGGAAAGATGATGAAATCCCCTTTGCTCATGATCTTTCAACACTCACATTGTTCTGTGTGTGGTAAGTATGGTTTATGATGAAGTCAGGAAGACAGCCCTAAAGACATCTAAAAGATTTTACATGTTTATGGCTTATAACACCTCCTTTAGGAAGCCATACTCATCTCTATGGAACTGCGTGGACATCACCAGACTGTGGCAGCCAAGGGCCCGCTGTCTGCAAATTATAAATGATTTGAAAGGTCTTTATAGAAAAGTCTCACCTTGAAACTCCAACTAGAAATTATTCCTCAGTACACCTTACACATTATTATATGTCAACTATATTTCAGTAAACACCCCCCCCAAATATTCCTCAGATCATACTAAGGAAGTATTATTCAGTTCCTTATGAGATGGTCTACATGTGGAATGAGCCCCCAGATAGTAAAATATGGTAGACACAACTACATAAGAATTGCAATAAAGTCTCATTTTTAAACACTAAGTTCTTAAAAGTTTATAGCAAACAATGTTTTGGATACATTGTTTTTAATGTTTTCTGATCATTAAATTCTAATATAATCCTAAAGAGTAAACATAAAAATGTGATGTTTTTTCCTCCAAGGAGCCGATAAATCAGCCAAGAAGAGCCTCACCTGAACACCTAAATCAACTCCCAAAACTTTTCCTTAAGTCTGTTGATACATCTCAGATTAACTCAAAAGCAAAAACTCAAAAGCAAACAACATTTACTGGAAAGCTGCTGTGTAATCAGCACTGTGCTAGCTGCTTTCTGCACGTCACCACACTCCATGCACACAAACTCCAGGCAAAGTGAGTGTTATGATCCTCATTTTACAGATGATGGAATGAAATTTAAGAGATACTAAGTAATATGTCCAAGATCATAGAGGTTGTGGGTGGTGAGATTAGGATTCAAATTTAGGTTTGTCTAATTCTATTAGACTACTGTGGAATGGGAATTAAAATGCTAGATTACAGACATTCCATGTGTTTAAAGTCCAACTGTGTTCCTTGCCTGTATGGAATAGGGAGTTACAGACAAAAGCAGCCCTTGTGCTCTTCAGATGGTTAAAAATAGAGTTACCAACAGACAACAGCAATCCACCCACAGGTTTCCACACTCAAGAAAAATAAAACACATTCACACAAAAACTTGTACCCTATTGTACATGGCCACATTTCCACAAAAAGTGGGCATAACCCTGATGTCCATCAACTGATAAATGGATAAATAAAAGGTGGTATATCCATACAAGGGAGTATTATTTGACAATAAAAAGATGAAGTACTGACACACAACATGAGTGAACCTTGAAAACATCAGGTCAAAGAAGCCACTCAAAAAGACCACACACACTATATGATTCCATTTAACTTAAATGTCCAGAATAGGCAACTCTAGAAAGACAGAAAGTAGATCAGCGGTTGCCTGTGGCTGTGGATTTTGGGGAGAAATTAGGAGCGACTATTGATATGCTTGGGATTTCTTTCTGGGTGATGAAAATGTTGACATAAAACCTTGGCATCTATATCCTCAAGAAGAAACAGGCAGCGTACTCCCTACAGAGAAGAGAAACTGCTGAGCAAATCCAGCTACTGCCGCGGGGAAGAAGAGCTGGTTATCTTCTATCCTTTTCCCTCGAGACCACACAAGTTCTGGTCTGCTATGTCCAGGTGGACTTCTGAATCACTGAAAGACCTGAAAAGATACCCCTCCCTGGCCAAGTATGCTGTAAGACCAAAGCTGGTTGAAAAAGTTTGAAAACCACAAACTGGTAGTTTGTTTACCCAATGCTAAACCGCTTGTTTGACATTTTTCATCCAAACTGACCAGTGATTTGAGTATTGTGTAGACAACCACAAAGAACAACGGAAACAGTGGGAAAATATTATTGTAAAACTCCTTACTGTTTTATTAACATTTAGAGAATTCCCTGCTTCTACGTAGACTCAGTTCTTCGTGTTTCAATGTGAAGTAAGTTGCCCAAATGGCAAATTTATCAATATAATTTTTAGTCCCACAGCCCATCACTGGGTGACAGAAAAACATCATGTTGTGGCAAAGAATCAGTAGGTAGTAATCAGATGTCCCATGATATTGACACTTCACAGCCCTCCATAGATTTTTCCCCCCCAGGGAGAATCTTAGAAGTAGCAGTGCACAGGATGGCAGGTTTATGAAGGACCAGCTCTCTGGAGATAAGGACACATTTTATTCTGATAATCTTTAGATGTTTATGCCTTAAAAGTTATTCAGTTGCAGTTGCCTTCAAATTAAACACCATTGCTGCAGTGTTTCTGTTGTGATTGTCGGAGGGAAGTGGAGCCAGTGCAATTTGTCCATGTTTTACAAATCACCATCTGGCAGGGATATGGCAACATGTGAAATCTTCACAGGACTCTTGTTTTTCTACTATCTGCTGGATAACTAAGGAGATCACCAGACTGCTGGGATGCCTGCCAGATGGTAAGCAGGTATGTTTATGAGTTTAAGATTCTTATTTTCTTTCAATGCTTTCACATGCTGTGGGCACAGAGGTATAAAAGTAAAAGGGAAAAAGCAAAAGGGAGTGGATAAGTAAGTGACAGCGTACGATCACTACAAATGTCTTTGAAGTGTCCTGAAATGTGAATTTTCCAACGTCTACGTTGATTAATTTCTACCAAGTAGAAAAATCACCAGTCATGTGGTCACAGGATTTCTTTGTAAATGTTTCATTTTTCATTTCTGTACAGATAAACAGGTGTACAGTTTCTTTAGTCGTGTTGAGTAGGCATGCCTTACCCAGAGGGTCACAGACGTCATCAACAAACATTTGGTAACGGTCTACCCTGTGCTTGGAACTGGGCTGGCCATTTCAGTGAAATAAAAGTGACGGTCTGTTTAGTTTTATTTTGCTTATTCAAATAGACTATCATAGGCAAAGAAGACCTACCTAGCAGAGTCCTAACAATGGAAGTTCACAGCGTTGATTCTGGGAAGTGGTAATGAGTGGCTTCTGTGAACAGAAAAGAGCATCCTGAACAATTCTGACGGATAATAAGTGAATATCAAAAAAGAGGGAGTGCCTGATATATATTGACGTATAGTTCTTTAAAGTTAGGTTTATATGCCTGCTGGGCACATTCCAGCAACGAGATACCAGGCAAGTTTCTGCAATTCTCCAAGCTTCAATAAGCTCATCTATTAAAATGGTGATAACAAGTCTACCTTTTATGAAGGTAGTGAGATTAGAAATATGAAAAAATGCAAACCGTTAGCAAGTATATAGTTGCTCAATAAATGAAGCTGTTGTTAATACTGACATTATCTGGCAAGGGCTCCTTCTAGGTTAAATCCCTAACTGGGGAATTTGCTCACATGAGTTACGTAAATATACACCTAGCCTTATATATTTGTATATTTAGATGCACATAAGACCTACATGCTGTTGTGCACATTTATGCAAATATACACAAATACAAGCATATATGATTAATAGTAGATGTGATCTGTCCAATCACAGGAAACAAAAATGAGTATTTTGACTTAAAGCTCCTATGATCACATTAAGCAAATACTAATAAAAGCTTTTCACGGTTTCCTGAAGCAATACTTTGGGTAAATTACTGAACCTGTCTGTGTCCTTAGCTACAGAATAGAGGGGAAAAAAACCTGCTTCATAGGGTTGTATGAAGATTAAGTGAGATTATTTCTATGTAACACATTGTACAATGCCTGGCAGAGAACAATGAATAAATTTTTGCTTCCTTTTCCTTCCTCTTTAATTGCTAAGTTTCCCCCGCCTCTAAATTTAGTCTATTTTTGCCCATCCTTACCTGCTTCTCTCAAATGCCTCTACTTCCTTCTGACCCTTCCAACTGTATTTTTATTCCATCACTCCTTCCACCAGAATAATTTTCTCCTTAATTACATGATTCCTCTGTCTGTTTTTATCATAAATTCCTTCTCATCCACTAGTTCCTTCTCCTTAGCCTAAAATATACTCATTTTCCCCAACCTAAAATAATTTTCTTAAAGAGAAATTACTGAGTAACAGAAGAGACAGAAAGCGTAAATAGGACAACTGACCACAGAAGAAACTGAAAAGAGTATTAAAGATCCATTTCTAAAAAACGCCAGACACAAGTAGATTTTTTCCCCTTAGCTGGGTAGTTTTATGTTAGTTCTAACAAAACTAAGTTGAAGAGATTTTTGTTCTTGTTTAAACAGTCTCAAAATATTAAAGTGATTAAAAGACTCAAAATTCTTTTGCAGCATTAGCACAAGCCTGATACCAAGTCATGACCAAGACAGTATAGTGTGCATGCACACACACACACACACACACACACACAACTACAGGCCAAACTCATCTGAAACTGAAGAAGCAAAATTCTAGTGAATAGATATCAAGAGTGAATTAAAGAATAATGCAACATAACCACAGGGCGTTCATTGCAAGGGTGGAATGCTGATTCAATACAAAAATATCTTCTCAAGTAATGTTTTCCATTTAAAAAAGTAGACAAGTGAAAACCCACAAGCAAATTGTTAAAAGTCTTTGAAAAAAGGCGCCAACCATTCCGGAGCTGTTTAGTGCATGTCAGGAAGATAAGAAAACTGCCTTCTGAGGGAGTTCATTTGTAATGAACAGCAATCAGACCCACGGTTCCTGGTAAAATAGTCAAGTTTTCTTTTGTTGACCCAGCTTCCCTTCTTTTTTGCTTCCTTTTTCTTTTCACCAACAGCCGCACTGCCTGTGAGCTTGGCCCTGTCCCCGGCCTCTTCCGACTCATCTGCACACTTTTCAACCCACTGCAAACGCTTCTGCTCCTACGCTCTTCCAGAAGCTCTCTTCTCAAAGGTGACCGATAACCACTTAACTTCCAAGTCCCGTGGCCTCGTCGCTGGCCTCATCCTCTGTAACCTCTTTTCAGCATTTAAGCCCATCATAGCAAACCCCTCAGCTCATGGCCTCCCTCCGCCTGGGAGTGCCTCTGGCTTGCCTCTCCTGCCTCTTTGCTTGGCCTTTCTCAGCTCCTACTCCTCATTCTCCTCCACCTGCGCCTTGACAAGAGGGATCCTCAGAGTCTATGTTCGCCCCTTTAATTCGTGCCCTGCCTAAAGCATGTAGATCAAAGTTAAAAAGGAATGACAGAACCAGGAAACTATTGATAAACAAAGTAAACAGAAGACTGCATTAAACAAACAAATACACACAACTTTCAACTTTTCAGGTTACAGTTTAAGTGAAATAGATTTTTTTTTACAACGTGGACAATCTCGACTTATATTACCTTCAATATGTTTACTACAATCCTACTAACTATAAAGAACAGTTTTTAATATTTAACATAATGAATCTCTTTTCTGGTATTACTCAATTGTCTTAAATATTGACATCTATAATGAATTAACCAATTTAAATGAAAAAAATAGGAGTTTTCTAATTTTGCATTATCTTGATTTTTAACCTTTCACAGCTTATTTAACTGAAAGGCAGTTAGTGTTGTTAGAATTACTGGGATGTATCTGAACGTAATTTAATAGACTTGAGCAGTCATTTACTGAATGCCGGTGGCATGTGAAACGCTGTTGTTACAGTCATCCTGAATGTACAAACTTCAACCAGACGTTACATAAATGAAACTGACTGACTGACTGACTGACTTCAAAACACACAGTCACAACTTTAAGAAAGTGCTGACGTTTTAATCATGTCAACTCTGAAATAACCTTCTTTCCCTAATTTTTAACCAAATAGTAAAATTAAACAAAAATATCGCAGTGAATTACATAGGTATCTTTAAAGTCATTACACAGTCGTCAGTCTCTCAATAAAACACTCTAGCAAACTAGATCATCTTTCTCCATTCTCTCATCTTCAAATTACTGCCACATCATTTTCTGCTGCTCTGTTCTCCTCCCCTGCCACTGTAAACTGGGAAGCCACTTCACACATTATTTGTAAATAAAACTCCTCTCCATACTTTGCTTCTTCTTTTCCTTCCTCTGGTATGCATATCCCTTAATGTTATACCTTTTGGATAATTTAGGAAGTCAGTGCAACTGTGCTCTCATTTGATAGACGTTCCTCCCTCAAAGAAAATATAAATAAAAATCTCAAACCTGGACAACATTAAATAGGGCATTATTCACTCTACAAAGAGGTCCTTAACTTTACAAAAAATTGCCTACACAATCCTTGTAAATAGTGATTTTCTCTAGCGCGTGAAAAGCATAACTCAATTAAATAACGTGTAGTCAACTTTTCCAAAATCAGATCCATTTTGCAGAGTGGGCTGCAACTTGTTCGCATCAGATTGTTGCACCTCATGCAATGTGGAGTTGAAAATGAGGCACAGCCAGACTTACAGAACACAATTCCTTGACTCCAGCATTAACTTTTCTAGAGCAGCGGATTTCAAACTTTTTTAAAGCCATTGAAATATTCCTCCAATAGAAATCTTACAAGGGCACAATTTGAAAAACAGATAAAAGTAACAGGATTATGTCCTTTCCCTTCCCTTCACTAACTGGCCCCAGGGTTACGTGTTAAAAAACCTACAGCCCTCCTCCGAGTACAGTTTGAAACAATTGTACTAGACTATTTTCTACTCACTGCTAACGATCTGGCTACCAAAATCGTAATCTTACCATAGACAGAGTCCCAACATGCCCAGCTGGGAGTTCCTTGGACACTACCCAAGAACATGCCTTGTTCTTTGTTTAAAATGGTACCCAGAACATGGGTCGCACACAACAAATGGTCAATGATGGTAACAATCACAATTTTTAAAATAATGAATAGATAAATCTCCTTGACACAGGAATGGTTTCCTTTTCCTGTGCCAGCTGTTCCGTCTGTGCCAACTCTAACACACACCCCTTCCAGGAATGGCATTCAGCCATCCTGGCAACCAGAATTAGAGCAAAGAAAATATGAAATTCCTCTTCAAAACATAAGTGGAAAGATGAATGCAAAGCCAAGCAAAAAGCACCCAGATTTAACGTGCACATTGTTAAATGTCACTTCATAGAAAGGCACTTTATGAACGTCAAGTGAACATGGACATGTATAAAATCTGAGACTGGGAATAGGTATGACCCATTAAAAAGGATCAGCAAGTAGACAAAGTGTAGAAGAACACGCAAACTACCAGTCACAGCTGTTACTTCCAGGGAGCAAAGGGAGTAGACACTGGGCAAATGGAGGAAGGGAATGGGGAAATATTTTCGTGGGACACATCTTTTATACTTTTTGAATTTTGAACCATGTGACTATATTCAAAAAAGCAGTAAGTGAATTGCAATTTTCCCCAAATGAGGATAAAAAGATAATTCCAACAGACTATTCTGAGTATCTTATTAGTATAACAATATGTTGTGTTTTGGCTTAGGGGGAAAATTTCATCCTAAGATTTAGGCAAAGCAGGTTAATCAGTCAGGAACACTGCTTCTTCTACTTGCGATAACTCCTTCAAGAAAGAGGTACCTATTGACAGAAGTCAGAGATTCATGTCCTGATTATCAAAGAGAGAGACAAGGAGGCAAGGCTTCCCAACAGCCCAGTTAACTGACAGGGGTCTTCTAGCTACAGGTCAACCGTCCATGGGATATGGAAGGAAAAAGACAGTGTCTTGCCTCAAATTAAAAATCAGAGACAGAATTTCACAGCTCTCTCTTTGTAACAAAAAAAAAGTACATAGAAAAAGACAAATCTTTACCACCTTAAATGACCTATACCCTCTTTTCAATATAGTGTTTTCCCCTGTGAACCAGGAACCAGATGTTTTTTGACTGACAGGTCTTGCTCTGAGCATTTAGTCATCAAAAGGGTTCTTAGAAGAGAATCATTAAAACCTGATAAAATTTTCAAAAGTAAAAATTCTTTCAAAATAAACAGGCATTTCAGCTAAATTTCAGTATCCCTAAAAATCTTATCCTATCATTAGATGCAAAGGATATTAAGAGTGAAGAAATAAGAACAAAATACAATGACACCTAGGAGATACCATGGTTTATTAACCAGGTAAAAAGGCAAGATCTTCTCAGATCATGCTTCTGTGAGCTGTTGGAAGGTAGCTGGCACTCCATGAAGCCTGCACTTAACCAACTAACTAAGCAGGTCAGCTTTGCCTCTGGGACCAAGAGCCTACAACACTATGACAGAGAGGGAGGGGTGACATTGAAGGTTCTCCGTCTTTAACAAGTCGAGGGTCATGTGTGCTGCCACTTTTTTGATCGTTCTTATGCCATTCCTTCCTGTACACAGCAGAGTTACACACTGAAATCAAGTATTCGTGTATGAAAGCATTTGTCAGTAAAGAACCACACTAATTAGGTGCCTAATTGTGTATGTGGTTGAAATAAATGCTTTACTTTGCAACGATCAGTGTGGATAGACTTGTTTCCACCTCTGAGCAGTTCACGGTCCACAAGGGACAGGCCCACTGATAGGAATACATGCTCACACAACCACAGAAAGCAAAAGAGGTGACTTATATTTTGAAATAAAATGCTAACTTCTAAATAGGTGAATTCTGAAACAGCACAAAATCATTTCAAGTCCTTTTAATTCTACATTTGGAGCTTAAGATTACTTGGCTTTTTTTTTCCCCCTAAAGTCCAACAATAGTTTTCAGACATTATAATGCTTAAATTTACAAAATGAATATTGTCATTTTTAGAGAAGATAAATATCCATGGTTGCACTAACTCTCTTTCATGCCATACCTCCTTCATCTGCCCAAAGTAATATTTGGAATAATTCTACACAATTGGGTCCCATGACTTTGAGGAGTCTGGGTATGTGTTAAAAATGGGTCATCATTCAGCTGCTGGCACAAATCTTTGTAGGTCCCGCTACTCAAAGAAAGGGGATCAGACATTGTATAAACAGTCCCCAAGAAAGAGAAAGTGAATGGCCTCTCTATTCATTTTACAATGCTTTTCTAGTTAGATAAGTTTAAACTCTTATTTAGAAGAAGAAGTAAGCAAAAGAGAGGTGCGTTTTAATCTGTGCTTCCTACTTTCAAGAAGGTAAAAGAAAGAAAAGGCCAGGATACACTGATTTCACAATGTTATGTTTTAAAATCTCTCTATCTCAGTTTAACAATGCTTTGCATATCATTGAAACTATACAAGTGCTTGTTGAATGACTGAATTAATAAATGTAAATATCAAAAAAAGAATGTTATGAAGACAAAGAAGGTTAAAAGAGAAAAGACACAAAAGAGCATGTAAAGAAAGAATTAACAAGATATTATGATGAAGGCAAGTGTGGAAATAACAATATTAAGAGAAAAGAGGGGCAAAATAATTTTAAGAACAACTATATTGTGAATAAACATAACTAAAATACCAGAATCATTGTTTTGGACTTTCTCCTGCCTCCGGAGATAATCAGGGACTTACCCCTGCCCTCTTTTCCTCCTAACAAATTGATATGAACACTTTTGTGTTCACTTACCTAAATTTAAAAAATAAACTATTTTCAAATACAGTGTATTGCACAACTGTAATCTTTTAAAACTATTTTTGAATACAGTGTATTGCACGACTGTAATCTTTTAAAGCTGGTGTTTTAAATTTCACTGCAAATGCAATTCAACTGATACGTACTTTTGTTATTAGTAACTGATCATTTAAAGCAGCAAAAATAAATGGCATCCAAGTGACTGTTAAATGTTTATAAATTGAATTATCTTTAATAAATGCTCAGTAAAATTAACTTTTCTTCGTACCATTGCAAAACACAGGCAAAAATGTATTACTGTGTGCAGCTATGGATACCTTTTTATTTCTAATTTTATGTTTTACGTAATTTCAGAAAACAGCATGTAAATATTTCATTTTCGATTACAGGTATTAATAAGATGGCACTCACTGGAATGGCATAATGTAGCCAACAGCAGGGAATAAATCTGCTGGTGTAAAATCTAAAAATTAATAGCAGCCTTAAATGTTCCACAGTCTTTAAATTTTTTATAAAGAGAACGATACACAACATAAGCCTTGTAGTTTTCTTCCATATTCTAAAATGTGCCATTCTTTAAAAGTAAATCCTCTGAGCAGAATTTTTGCATTACGATTGCCACCCCTTTGCAGCTCTGCAAAGCAAGGTAAGATAGCTTAGCATAGCTTTTATCTGCAAGGATTCCCCGAGGCAGTTTCTGTAAAAGGGTTAATGACAGATGTTTCCATTAAATCTGACCTACCTCTTAATTTTGCCATTGCCTGATAATATCCTGGCTTTGTGCTTATTTGCATGGGCAAATGGAGTCACTCCATAACAAGTAACACACCACCCTCATTGAAACAAAAGGTCAATTCATTTTAAACCGATGTGCACAATATTTTTTGTAGTTGCAGTTGAAAAAAAAATCCCCTTTTATACAATGCTACTATTTACAAAGAATTAAAAGCTCTGTTTTCTAAACCCCTGGATACAATGTACATCTGAGGCAGAAACAGAGCACCACCCATAGAAATCAATACATCCCCTTGCAGGTAACACACTAGAAAAATCACTTCCGTCTCTAGGATGTTCCTCCTATTTTTACACTAAATACAACAGTTTATCTTCTTTGCTGAGAAATTAGTTGAAAACTCCAAAATGCTAGAAGCGCTTTCTTGTTTACTGAGTGTTATTACTTCTGCAAAGAAAATAAAAAATCTGTAAATACAGAGAGAATAGTTACTGTCTTCGGTTGGCTAAAAGATACAGGCTTTTTAGCCTTTAGGCTGCCAGTCCAAGTGCTACTGTTTAGAAGTGGTCACACTATTTTACCACATGAAAAGTAAATGACCTTGAACCTTGACTGGGTTGCTGTAATGAGTCCCTTAAAAAATAAGTAAATAAAGGCTGCTTAAATAGCTTTGTATAAGACTCTGTTCAAGCCCCTTCTCCTGGTGGGAGGATTAAATAAGGTGAACACAAAATGTCAAGGAGCCGTTCACAATTCCTATGAGGAGATCTCTCAAATATATGTTTCCTTTTTGAATAGTCTATAACCAACACTCAGGAAAGACTGCATTATTCTAACTATGCTGTTTCACGTTATTGTAACATTTAAGGAGTTTAAAATTATCACTTGCTAGAGAGGTGTTCTCTCTGTAATTATATACAGTGTTTTATACATACATATACACATACACTATATGCGTATCACATTTCATCTTTATCACTATAGTCTAATCTCTAAGACATTTAAATACTGAAATTCTGGCATTAAATTCCACCTTACTCTGAAAACAGCTCTCCTGTGTGTTCTTGATAGTAAATCCATATTCAAAACACTCCCCTTATACCAAAATCTTTAATTACCTTAAAAGGAAATAGGCTAGATTGGTGGTTAGGAGAGTGATACTTGCTGAATAGCTAGCTTTCTTCATCTCAGGTAAATAAGATCAGCATTTAGCACTGAGGCATTGCGAAGCACTGAAATAATTTAGAAAACTACTGTCCTAGTTCAAAGTTTGGTTTTTAATTGATTTGCTAAAGAAAATTCTATTCTCACCATGCTGCCTTGACTTTATCTGAAAATGAGGCAAACAAGAAAGGACAGCTCCCTAGGAGCCCAGGACGGGGTCCTCCCTGCTGCCCAGCCCCCCACCTAAGGTGGGGTGGGGCATACTTCCTCTGGTGTCTGGTATCTGATTTCCAGCTTCCCCCTCAAAGTTGGATTCACCTACACAGCTCAAGAAAAAGGAATCACATCTCCCCTAATTCCCTATGAATGGTATTTCAAGACACAACCATGTTCAAAGTATTAAAATAGAAAAGAAAAAAGAAATCAATAAATATTTACAAAATATACAGTATACACGAGGTAGCTCTAAGTGCTGCGAATGATATAACAGGGGAAAATGGGGCTCCCTTTCGGTACAAACCTACAGCTTCATTAAGTAATAATAAAAAAGTTAATCATATTAGACTATAAAAATAATATTTGAAATATTAAAAATAATAAATTAAATGCATGGAATCGGCCATGTTGAAGAAACTGGGAATTTTTATCAGGTGATGGTTTGGGTTTATAAATCCAGTGTTTAACCTAGAGTAAATTAGCAAATAAAAGTGAAGTCAGAACAACTGGTGATCTGAATCATAGTTTTGTGGTAATTAAAACTACAAAACAGAACACTATAACAAGAGCCAGCAATTACAATGTGTTAGGAACTGTGCAAAGCAGTCCACATACACTGATGTCACTTAATCTTCACAGTTACCCTGTGAAGCAGATACAATTATTATCCCCATTTTACAGGTAATGAAGCTAAGGCTTGTAAAGATTACATACTTCCTCAAAGCGCAGTGCTAGGAAGTGACTGGTGGAGCCAGGAATCACACCTAGACAGTCTGACTCTAGCCTTACACACTTAACCTTGATCCCTCTCTTGTGGGTATGTGCGCTTTGGAATCAGACAGATGGGGTTATAATCCACATCCTCCTGTGCAATTGCTAGGACCTGAGGCAAAGTTCTCACATTTGTAAACTAGGAAAAATAACGCTGTTCTGTTGTTATGGAGATTAATTGTTTTGACCTGCCTGGCATCTTCTCTTAAAAAAGTCCATCTTTTTCTGTAGGAAACAATTCGTCCCTCACTCTCAAACCATGCCCTGGCCAAAAAAAAAAAAAAAAAAAAGCATTTTATCTTCTTAGCCACAAGGATGGGTTCAGGTATGGACCCAATACATAGGCCAAACCAACAGATGACTTATGTGGGACCCTTTGATCGAGTTATAAAGAAAGAAGCCCTAACTTTTTAATTTTAGGATAAAGGACTGGAGTTGCTTGGGCAGAGGCCGTATGCAGAAAGCCTGTCAAAAAAAGCCAACACAGAGAAAGAGAGCGAATGAGCCCTGGGATTGTCACACCAAACGCTAGGCAGCTCCTGAAATGTCCATTTACGTGAGCCAACAACACGCCCTCCCCTTTTACGTTCAAGCACATTTCAGTTGGGTTTCTGTCACTCACGACCAAGAGAGCCAAGGCTCATTGATCGCCTCACAGAGACAACGTACGTGAAAAACTCAAAAGATGCTTGTAATGGGTAAGTACTCACCGAACGTTGGCTGTTTCCTTGAGATTTTAGTTATTACTGCTGTCAGGTTTCCATACCAAAAGGGGGACACTTGGATGAAAACCAGGGTTGGGGGAAAAAAAGAAATGACCATGGTTCAGTCTCCCTATAGCAGGTGTAATCAAAGAACAGAGGGACAAGTCTTTAAGGGGTCCTAAGTACTAAGCACTAAGGAACACCAGAAGTCAGCCTGCATTGCCTCCCAGCCAGCGTCAGCATTCCCACTGGCCCCCCGGTGTCTCTAGAGGAGCCAGAACCAATTATTACCATGCTCCCACGTTATAGTCATGATGTTCAGTCATATGTCCAAATGGTTATTCAGACAGAAATAACATTTTCTGAAAACCAAGGCCCCACTTTATTTTGCTACTACTGCAGTGTCAGTGCTAACTTTTGTACAAAACTCTAGAGTTTTTGCAAAAAGCCAAGCAGTCTGGTTCTGAGAACCTCCTTCCATGTCACCTAAAAGTCTAAGGTCAGTAATTAGGTCCCTAGTAATAACTGAGTCACTTGAGGTTTATACGGTCACCATATACCCATTGCATCCATTTGACAGAAAAGAAACTTTCTCTCTTCTGCTCCCTTCTCTGAACAGGCCTGATAATGTAAGAAGCAGGAATGGTTCCAGAGGAGCTGTTGTGACACCGCAGCAGCCACGTGAACATTAAAACGCGGCTTGCTAGTCATTACTGTGTAAAGTATTCTCCTGCTCTGTGGAAAATGGTTTCAAATAATTGTTGTGTTCGAACGGGAGTTTCGTTCTTCTTTAAAATAGCAATTTGAGAGAGAGAATAAAAATTTTTTAAGATATATTCAAGAAACAAACCAATATTAAAATAGTTGAATCAACTAACTGTCATAAAATGGTACCCTCATATTTGCATAGAGTCATACACCGTAGGCTCCTAGACCCAAGAGGCAAACTCACATCCCGACAGCACACGTGGCAAACTGACGTGTCACACCACAAGAAAGGGACAAGCATCTGACCTGACCTGCCCAAGCAAAGAAAATCCTTCTCTGGCTCTGAAATGCTGTGTTTTCCTCCAGGCCTCTCTACTGCAGAGCTAGTAAGTATTGAGTGGAATCAAGTCTGAAAAGATTTTCACTTTTAGTTTTGACTTCTCTTTCTGGTGTCAGCAAAGTGGATCTTCCACACTGTCAGTCTGTGGTCTGTCTATATGACGTATGAAGAACGCAGATGTTCGCCGAAAAGAAACTAACTGGACCACTGATTAAATATCAGTAGCTCTGAGTGTTCGTGGGTGGCAGAGACCGATGAGTGGATGTAGCACAGTGTCTTACATTCAAGCCAGCAGACTCATACCGTGAGTACAGACCAGAGCTCTTCAACTATGGTTTCTCTGTAGAAAAAGTGGAGGGTGGGGCTTTCTGACAGCTTTCTAAAGACAAGGCCGGGAAGAGTTAGAGCCTGCCAGTGGGCCACCCATGGAAAATCCTGCTGCATATATGAAGCATCACACTAAGTTATAGGAAAATAAAAGAGCAAAATATCCAGGCTAGCAATTCTTTCAAAGCAATTTTGAGGCTTAGAAACTGAACAGAGTATCACGAGATGGGAGGCCGCCAGTCTTTTGTGGAGTGGCCCCGGGCAAGTTCTTCTATGTCCCACTGTCTTCACCTATAGACTGTTGTTACTGCAGCTATTACTGATAATAGAAACATCCTGACAACAGCTCCTAGGAACAATATTGTGAGAACTGATGGGGTGTACGGTGACTTAAGGATGAAGGAATAAAGGCACCATGTTACACTGTTAGAAAGTGCTTTATCAACCAGCATATTACCTAATGTGTTACAATGTACCGTGTGCCCATGGAAACATGAAATCAGTCATAATTCTTAAGTACTGCCAGATGTGTAGCTATAACAAATTTCAACCCTTACTGAAGAATTCACCCACACACTCGCTTCTCCAACCAGTATTTCCACTGGTAACTGTCAGAATTGAGAAATCATAGAATAGATACTTATTCATGTCTCTGTGGTAATTACATACAGTATGCTTCATACTTGGGTAGGGAGCATGTCTAATTCATAATTTTATAACTAGTGACTTGGCCTGTTCTCGTATACAATTAGTCCTCAGGAAATGTTTATTGAATGAATGAATGAATGAAAGAACAAACAGGTAATAGTCAGACACAGTAAATCAAAGAATAAAACTTAGTCATGGCACTGCCTAGACTAAGAAGAGCCTCTAATGCAAGAAACACTCAAGGCGGAGGCGGTCAAAGATTGGCTTCTTCCCAGCAAGTCTATATGTTATTTCCTCGTATTAGTTCATTTGCCACTTGTCATAACTTTCTGGAATGTACAAGTAATCCTATTACAAGAGATCCTTGCCATTCGCAGTGGAGGCATCTGGCTTTACTTAAGGGTGACGAATGATTTCATTTCTCAATGGCTGGGAACATGGTACATGACAACCTTTAGGCGGACTGAAGAATCTCTTGAATATTAATAATATACCTGCAACAGGTGAAGAAACACTCTAAATTCTGAACTAATATTACCATAAGGCACACCAAGGTCTTGAAACGGAAAAAACTCAGTCCTTGGCATCATAGCATCTAGCCTCACCCCATACTTGCTTTACATAACCAGAAGTTTTCCATATAACCAGTTTCCTCTGAGCCTCTGTTTTCATCTGTAAAGACAACTACAAACAATTTTTTAAAACTCATGCATCTAGGATCAATGAGACAATTTAAAAAGTCAAATAATATGTAAGTATATAAGTAGTATATTAATGGAAAATGCCACATGATCACATGACAACTAGCTGTAAAGTAGCAGAGAAGTCTATGGTGTAAGTCAACTGTGAGATCTTCCAGTGCCGGGTTCATGACTTACTCATCTCTGTGGTTTGTGCACCTAGCACGTGGCCTAAACTAATTCACATGAACCACCAATGTCAGTCACCTGAATCGGAGGCACCAACAAGATATGTGCATTCAGTTCTCAGAAAGGCCCTTCCAAGCTCCCCTCTGATAAACTCTCTAATATGGCATTCTTCAAAGTGTGGTCCTCCCACAGCCATCAGTAGATTTGGCTAGTTTGTTTGTTAAAAACACAGGCTCCCAAAATTCATCCAAGGAGACTGTAACACAGTATTTTCGAGCACCCGAGATAATGCTTGTACACACTGGTACAGTAGGCTTGAAATTTACTTCTGAACATCCAGTAGCTGTGCACAAGATCAGCTCCATCAGAGCGGGGATGTGCTCTCAACTCGTCTGTTTTACACATCCAGCTTTTTACAGTTTACTAACTGCTTTCAAATACATGCAATACAGCATCAAAAACAATGAGAAATCGTTAAAAATTTATAGTAATCACAAATGTAAGGTAATGTAATTAAAAAATACAGTTGCATCCATAATAAGTTTAAATGTGGTCAGTATTTCCTTGAAACATTATATAGTTATTGTCTTTGTCTCCCTGTGAGACTGTGCTCTACATGGTTCTGGACCTTGCTTTGCTCCCTGCTGTATCCTGGCCTCAAAAAGGGTCTGGCACATAGTAGACGTTTAATAAATATTTGTTGAACAGAACAATGGCTCTATACACACACACACACACACACACACACACACACACACATGCACGCACACACATACAGTCATATATACATAAGAGTGACCTTGCTCACAGTTCATGACGTACTCATGTCTCATGAACCCATGTCTTAGAAGAGTCCTTGGCTTAAAATATGTCTTTTAATACATAAGGATGAGTACATATGACAGAGTTAATAGCCCAAGTTCTCTTTCTCAGAAGAATGCAAGGACACAGGGCACAAATATTGGTTATCAGCTAAAGAAATTTCATGTATATTCCTCTGAGATACTAATTTTTAAGCTGAGGTTGAAAATGCAAATTGGAAGATCATTATCCTCAATTTCCAAATGCTTTTATTTTAAAATTAAACCCAGTTGCATACAGAAGCCTTCCTGATGAAGAATGACACTTTGTTTTGCATTAAGGGGCAAAAGGATATAATAATTTTGGGATCGGAGGGTGTGTAATAGCCAGATTCTCCTACAGTTACCCGAATGATGACAATGGGCTGGCAGAGATGTTAACAAAAGCCTGGTCCTGACTAGCTGCTGTACCCTGGGCTCCAGGTCTTGTCTGATTATTCTGTGTTCTCCAACCCCTCAAAGATGAAGGAAGGGTAACTAGTTGCAGGTATTAACAACAGTGATAAGAAGAACACAAGAGAACCATGTGGATGTTGTTTGGCAATGATGTCCTTACTAATCAAAGGGCAACAATCCAGTTTCCACAGGGAAGCCATTTGGTTCTAATCACCTCTTGGGCTGAATGAAGATGGATTTGAGAATATATGCGCTAATAAGGTAAGGGTTGGGGAACAGATACCTCCAAAATAAATAATCACTAAGTGGGTTGAATGCTAAAGTTCATGATTTTTATTTGTCAATTGCCTGCAACGACCACTGTCAACCTTCCCACCTCTTCATGTCATACCTAGGCCCTTGGTCTCCATGAAGCATTAATTCTTACCTTTTCAGTCTCTGCTTTACAAATAACACAAAGGCTAAGTACCCATAAATACAAAACCACATAAATCCTGAATTAATTTGGAGTAGGGGGAAGACAAAGGCAACTTCACTACAAGTTCTTCAAGTTCTTGAGAAGGGACCATGCTTATCAATCTATGTATTCCTTTATTCTTTCCTTCCAAAAGTAGTATAGTGCCTCAAGGAACTTATAATTTAATGATATATAGTAAGATGTCAAGAATTCTGCATTAAATAAATAAATACAGAATGAACAAATATGCCGGGGATTTAAATAGGTTATTCTGTAATGGACCAACCATGTACATTTGCTAAAAAGATATAAACCCTTCTCTTGATTATCAGTTGATACGGAGGCTGAGAAATGTACAGAGGACTTAAAATGTGCTCTTACTGTTAAACTAACAAAAGTCGATACAAATACACACACACACACACACACACACACACACACACACACGAGTATGACCCATGTAGGTATTTGTAAGGTTTAATAACATCCTGAACGTTCAGATGGTATGAAGTAGAAATCAATCAATTAAGAAAATGAAAATACTCTAAACAACTTCTGATGGAGACACAGTGAAAAAGGTGAAACGGCCACACATAATAGGTGATCAGTAAGTGTCTGCTGAAAGAATGAATCCTTGGAAAGATCATTTTTAGAAGTATAAAGATACAAACACTAAGACAAAGATTGAACAAAAATTGGTGAAAACTAGAACTGATGTTGTTTGTACACAAACAGAGTAAGGTAAGCAGCAAATTCCAGAAGGTAAATACCTAGAGAGGTATTTTCCAGTGTTTATCAGAAAAGCAGAGTAGAAAAAAATGTGGTACATCTCTGCAGAAATTAGTTAACACATTCCTGAAACAAAACCAGTGGTTAAAAGTGCATAGTCACCCTGAAAAATGTTTTAAGACATGCAGAAAGGAAAACGTTACTCCTATCTGCAACTAAGCAACAGGGGAAAAGGTGAAGAGTAAGTAATTATCCAAAATGGCAGAGAGTTGAACCAACAACAAGATGAACATTGGTGGTCAGAGATTCCATTTAACCTTTCACCTAAAACTTGCCATCTTCCTGAGAGAACTAATTCGACTAGTGGCTCAATTCTGATTCAGAAGGAAAAGAGTCACTTTCTGAGTCATAATATCACCCTGGTTTTCCTTTCAGTCCTCTATTCCAAGCCTACCAAATCCCAACCCATTTTAAATTGTCTAAAGGTGGCCTGGCCAGCACCAGAATTTAATGCTTCCATAAATGAACTCTGATTGACATGAACGATGACTCACTCACAGAAAAACTTGTATTGCTGCCATTTGGTCAGTTTGGGGTTTGTTTTTAAAATGAACGCCAGTTGAGGTTGAGCAGAAGCCAGGGTGTGTTTTTATTTAATGTCTCAAATAAAAATAAAGAGCTGGGTATGAATAATCAAAGTGGCAGGCGCCTCCCTGGATACTTCTAAACCTTCCAAAAGCAGTCCCGAGGCTCAGCAAAATGTAATACAGTCAAAACAACCATCAACAGCATTAGTACCAAGAGTTTGCTCCAGAAAAATAAAATAATTCAGATTCCCTTGTAGTCCCAAACTCTAGCGCCTTTCACCAATTTAGTTAAACATCCCTTCTGGAGGGTGGCAGTCCTAGAAAGAGTATTCCTAGAAATTAGAGGGATAGCAGATAAAAGAAAGATAGATAGTATTACCTAGTATAACTCTTAGAACAAGCAGAGGCTCTTCTAATCAGTCTCATATACTTTATCGCTCCCCGTTAAACAGTAGGAGACATATGGTCAACTCCTTGTTATTTCTGAGACTGATCATCAGTTTTATGGATTAAACATACTTTTCAGTTCCCTCTGTATAGTTTACATTTTCTTTAGATAGTCAGGAAAGAAGGGAAGAGAAGGTGGGGAGGAAAGGAGGTAGGTGAATAGCAAGAAAGGGAAACTTAACAAGCAATGGGTCAACTCTTGAGACAACTTTTATGGTGATAAGGAAAAGGAATTTCATAGAGTAAGTGAGGTTTCTATAAAATTTATGGATTTTTGTCAACAATGTTTCCCAGAAAAAGAATTAGAGAGGCAAGTACACAACAGGATAGTGGGAAATACAGATGATACTGTTCCAGGAATTTGGAACACTGAATCAAAAGGAATTTGAAACTTTTGATTCTAATATGAAACACAGAGCAATGTAGCAAATTTTAAGAAAAAATAACTACTCCTAGATCATGATGCATTTGGAAGTAATTAACCCTCTAGTTGTATATTAGGATGATAAATAAAGCGATATTGCAGAAAACTTGTGATGGAAAAGAACCTTCAGTTGTGTATGGTCTGAGTCAAAGTAAATGGCCACTGTCCAGCTGCAAAATGCTATTATGGATTTTCTCATGCCCTCAGCAAAACAACTCTCATAGTATCTTTATTTCAGGAAAGGACAAAGCTTTTTATATACATTAGCACCTTAGCCTCCAGTTTATTTCTGAGGTAGAGAGGTATTATTATCAACATGATAAACATATGGCAAAAAGACACAGGAGGGTTGCCTGAGGGAGCCCTGGGAGTGCCCTGAACAAGTCTAACGAGGCATACCTTGTCCTCTCACCCAGAGCCGGAGCTTCAAGAACAGGAAGCTGTTTCAGTACAGCTCCCAAGCAGTTAGAACAGCCCTAGAAACTAAGTAGGAATCTTTTTTAAGTTGAAAATTGAGCTCAGCGATTCAGAAAGATCTCTGGGACGAGGCTGCTACCATATCAGAAAATAGTGTTTAGACTGGGAGGTTTTAGCTCAGTGGTAGACTGTGCTTAGCATGCACGAGGTCCTGGGTTCAATGCCCAGCACCCCGTTAAAAATAAATAAGTAAGCCCAATTACCTCCTCCCGCAAAAAAAGCTAAAATAAAGTAATTTATATAAAATAGAAAAGAATGTTCAGCATCATCAAACGGAATCTAGATTTAGGGTCTTCGAAACAATAGGCAAGTCTTCCTGAAGAAGGGAACCAACTGTAGAAATTTCTGTTAGTATTTGAAGTGACAATGATTGGTGAATTTTTAGACTTTGTTTTAAATCAGAGCATGGAAACCAAACTCATGCTTTCTGTTCAGAAGTCCTGCCTTAGAAATAGATGTACGATGTATCTGTTTCCTCTGTAGCTCAAGTTTATGACCTCGCACACCAAATGGAAGTTTCACCATTACCCTGGCTTGCCCAGTAGGGTAAAAGAAACAGCGTTTCTGTATGTAAAGCTAAAGTCTTAATAATTTCATAGCATCTACGTGATTAAACCAGAGTTTTGCATAGTTTTAAAGCTACAGCATTATAAAAAATTATTGTGAGCAGAACAGAGCAGCTTTACAAGTGAAGATCCGAAACTGGAAAGGATCTCCTGAGCTGAGAAAGCAGTGATTACACTGTGACAGATGAGTGTATCTGCATAAGGAAAATCCCCTAGTTAGGGACCACAGCAGGATCCCATCCATCACATCACATGTTAGTTCAGAGAACTAAAACTCTTGAAGCATTTTTGGCAGCAGGGAGAACTTTTAGCATCCTAATGCTTTTACAAGGCTGGATTTTTCTTTTCTCCCCAATGTGCTTCAGGATTTCATAACATGAGAAACATAGGAGCAAAAGTTAAAATGCTTTAATGGTCCCCATAGGCTATTTAAATAAACACTGTGATTGCAATTTAGACAATCTGGAGTCCATTCAATATTAAATCCCCACCCTAAGCTACAGCTACTATACAAATAGGGAATTCATGGTATACTCCACATGGCCATTACTACTGCAAAGATTGCCTCTTGACAATCGTGGGGAGGAGCTAGCCAGGCCTAACATTACACTAGTTAAATCTGTCAACAACTGGAGAGAAAGCTCTGCTGAGCAAACACACTGATCCCCCTCACACAGCCCGTCTTTGTCCTGACTCTGCTACAACTCCACTAATCTCATACTGTCTTGAGCAGTGCAAGCAGAAACTTCTTCTGCAACTGGCTGTAACAAAAGATGCCTTTCTTTATTTTCACACACTGTATGTATATATTTGTGCTGTCCCCTCCACTCCCTCCTCCGCCATTTCCACCCCTTCCTACAGACCCGATCCTAAATAAAGCTTGATTGGAATAAATCAGAAGCTATTCCTCATCTCAGACAAATACTTGAAGAAAGAGGCAATAGAACTGATCAGGTCCTTTTGACCAGACCCTCGTAAAAATAATACTCCATAATGTATGGTTTCGTTTGCACCAGGGAAAAGAGTAGATTCAAGAACTAGGCAGGCAATAAATATTCTAAAATATGGTGTGCCAAATTGAAACAATTGGGTGGTGAAATATACAGAACCACAGAGTGTTCCTCCAACTGCTTTCAGACATCAAGGGGTTCAAGGAATCATGGCATCCTTTTTCATTTTTATGTACTGTTGAAAAAAAAATTGTATGGAGGTAACATTTTAGCTGTGACATTAGAAAAATAAAATTATGAATTGAGATTTTTTTTCCTAGTTATCAAATGTCACATGGTATTTATGTTTAGGGAAGAAAACATTCTTAGGCATAATTTACATTTAGCAAAATGAAAAGTCTTAACTGTACAGCTCAAAGAATCTTTACCTATGTAGTATCTGTGTGATAACACTCAGATTAAGTTACAGCATATTTCTGTCACCCCAGATAGTTTATTCATGCCCTTTCTGAGTCAATTCTCCACCAGAAGTAGCCTCCAGAGATTAAGTTTGCCTAGAAAAAAAATAGGCTAGCTTTGCCTAATCACCACAGGTTAGTTTTACCTAAAACAAAGATCTTTGAACCTGACATGCCAAATATTATGCTGCAAATTTCCTGGACATTATCTCATTTTAAACTCATTTAATCCTAAGAACAAGAGGAGACAAGTATTTCTGTCCCAAGTTTCCAAGAGGATAGGTAACTTGCTCAACATAAAACTGCATCTAAAATTCTAAATCCATTACACTCACATAATCAGTTATGCTGTATTTATATTGTACAGACCATTAAAATGCCCCACAATTAATGCTTTAAAAATTAAATGCATCACATAAAACAGTGTTAATGAGAGTATCAGTCCCATTCTATTTGGTAGGTACTGGGCTCAATGATTGTCTTTATTGCCTCATTTAATCCTCGCATCAACCCTGGAAGGCAGCTCTTGCTGTCTCCATTTCACAGATGGCTCAGGAAGGTGAAAAGATTTGCCTACATTTAAATAATAACTGGACTCAAATCTTGTACTTTCTGACTCCAAGTGCTTAGTTCATAGTAAGTGCTCAGTAAGTATGTGTTGAATCACTAAATTAATGGAGGAATAAAAATGCTTCAGGAATAGTAGACTATGTTTTGAGAATGCTAAAAGCAAAGTTGTTCACTTGCGTGGTAGCATTTACAGGAAAAAAATACAGAATTTGAAAATTATATGGATCTTAGACATTACTTAGTCTTTTTCCCCTCATTTTAGACGTGAGTGTACTGAGACACAAAGTGACTTGTTCAAGGGTCCAAAGTCAGATAATGTTGATCCTCAGATGGGAATTTCGGTTTCTGGATTCCCACTAAAGTGTCAGCTATGTTCCATTTCTTTGGTTCTGAATCAAGCATGCTACATGGGTTCTAAATACATATACAACAGAATTTGTTAAGTTTATCAACACTTCAAACAGCTGCGACAACTATTCTGTAATGTGTCCAGAGGAGAAAGGGAAAAAAGAGGAAACAGCAAGGTTACTTGTCTTGAGATGCTTAGATAGTTCATTGTCAAGATAAGAATTAACCTTATGAGACATGACTGTTATAAAAATGTGTGCTGCTGAAAGAAAAACAGATTGCAATATAAAAGATCTGCATGATAAAGTATATAATTAAACTTACTCAACTCCCACAATATATGGAACAGAGAGTACCCACAGTGAAAGTCAGAAAGGGATGAGATCAGTGTTGGCAGCAAATATCAAGAAGCTTGAGACCTGTTTAGAAGTCACTGTAGGCTCACAGGTTTGAAAAGACAAATCAAGAATGCCAACCCCCTAGTTTTATACAGGAGGAAGTGGGCACAAGGAGATGAAAGTCTCTCCCGGGGCCACAAAGCTCCCTGGAAGCAACAGTGTGGTCACAGCCACTCACTTTCAATCCAGGATTCTGTCCATTAGCACCGTTTTACCCACTTCTCTCTCCATGAGACATTGACAGAGAAAACCCGCTCCTCACCCGAGAAAGTAAAATAAATTAAAACATTAATATTAGTAAAGTAGCTCACATGCCTTGAAAGATATCCATACAAATACCACTTAGCAGTATAATCATCCAATCGCTTCTATTTTGAATGCATTGTCACACTGGACTTCGGCACTAACAACACATTAATTGCTAAAAGATTACTTAAAAAGACATGCATAGATAGGTCACAGAGAATTGTGGGGGAGTACAAAATAGATGCTCTGACTCATTCACTATGCGAAAATATATAGCTCAAAAATGAAAAATACATTTTCTAAAAGATTTTGCTCTGACATCTTATGATGGAATATACTTTTCTTCTCCATTTAAAATTGCCAATGGTGCACAAGGGATTTCCTCCTGTGAACCCTTGAGGAATGCAACCACATGCAAGCCTTCCAGCTGTTGTTCATCAAGAATTGTAATATTTATTTTAGAAGAAGCAAACAACAGATGCATTTGGAGAATGTGAGTTCACCTGGTTTATATAGCATATGAGCTCAAATTCAATTTGCTAGTGAATAAACATCTTGTAAAAGAACAACCACCATGACCAAAAAAAAAAGAAAAAAAAAAAAAAAAGAAAACCAAAACAAACAAACAAACAAACTCACTGGACTCTGATAATTTACAAGTTAGCCTCCCTGGACAATCTTGATTTTAATCTCCCGTACTCCTCCCATATATACTGGAACTAATGAGTAACTGTTGGGGATACTTCTGTGGGAACATAGTTTTGTTTTGTTTTGTTTTGTTTTGTTTTTTTCTTTATATCCATTTCAACACCTTATCTTGCTATCTTCTGTAAAAATGGTCTCTTCATTTTCTGGGACAATAACTTACAGTTGCTTTAAAGATGACATGAAATGTATTTTCAGCTCTCTTTCCTGATTTACAGCCATTTTCAATAAAACTGCCAACCAGGCATAAGAATCTATGAAAACACTTCAGGGTCCCTGAAGGACCATCTATCATTTTCAGATGAACATCTGTATTAGAAAACAGAGTTTTTCCATAGTGATTCAAATTTAGACCTTCTACCTAGAAAGTGCTCCAATTACACACTTCTGATATCTTCTTAGAAGAAAAAGAAATATATATATATACAATGAATTTAAGCAGTTGTATAAAACCATGCCCATGCAGAAAGAATAGACTATAATTTTTATTTATTTATTGGTTTCTACTTTACTTGTGCTCCCAGCTTTTGGCTATTTCATAGGCAATGTACGAAAAATAAACTTGAACTTAGAGGAGAAGTGAAACCTTTATCAAACTTCTTGATAAATTTCTAATAAAGTGGTCTAACAAGGTAACTTTTTTGGATAATCTATAAATTTCACTGCTTTTTTTTTTAGTCCCTTTTAACATGACTTTAAACAGTGAGCCAATTAAAATAATGTTAGCATGGATACTTAAGACATCTTGTCTTTAAAAGCTACCTTAAGTCTTAAATTAAAATTGGTTCACTGGAAATTAAACACTACTATTTACTATAAAGATACTGAATATGTTAATTCACACTCAAAATATGTTTACCTTTGTTTCTATCAAAGTTCAATGTAGACATATACAGAGTTAAGTTCAATGGAACTACACTGCTTTCAGGGTTTTTTTTTCCAAATATACTTTTTATTTGCAAATTCATAGAGTTTTTTCCATATGAGAATATAGATGTGCTTGATCTATCAGGCCACACACAAAAATCAAGTGAGTTTACTTCCTCTTCTCCCAACACTTCAGTAACGTTCACGATTGTTAAGCCCTGCATTGCCACAGGACCATGGACGATACCAAACTCCACAAATCAGATCAAACCTGTACATTCAGATTCTAATTCTATAGAAAGACAGTGAATGATCTCACAATCTCAGATCGGGAAGAAAAAAAAAAAAGAAGCAGCTACCACCTGCACCTGGATAGCTACCAGCAATGATTATAAAAACTAACTACATTAAATACAGTTAAACATTCCTGTACATTTTAGTACCTATTTGATTAATGACAAGAGTAGTGACAGACAGTTGCAATATGGAATCTAATGTTTATACCCAAACAGTACATCAGTCATTTACCCAAATTTACCTTACTCCCACACAAACCTGGTGTCATGCTCAATGTTTATTTCTGTAAATTACCAAATAAAGCTCAATATTCAATTTAAGAAGTCTTACTTTTTTTTTCACATGAACAAAACTTGTGCATGAAAAAGAAAATCCCAAAGCCTTTCAAACCACACTTTTGAATTTGCTTTCAGTATTTATCAGAAGCATTTATCACACCTCTCTGAAAAGTTCTGTGTCCTACTCAGAAATCTTAACTTTAAAGTACTGTATGACCTGAGAAATTTGGTTTCTACTTTTTGGATTGCTTTACTTTTTATCCTTCGCAAATAAATTTGCTACCGTCCTGCTGATAGAAAGACTTTACTTCATTAACAAGTACTGACATTCTGAAACTTGACCTGTGAGTTTTCCTAAATTTATACTATGTAAGACTTAAATGGAAAGTCAAGAATACATTGGTTAAACTCTTCTTTCGAGAGACAAGTATGTCAGTTAAAAATTCTATTTTTCCCATCAGAGGGCTATGATCTAAGTCAACTGTATGTAGAAAGAAAGAAAAAATATTTCCTTTTAAAAGTGGTTACAGTAAAACTGCAGACAGATACAGGGATGGAGCCATTATCCAAAGTGGCCCACCTGAATTTGAGAAACTTTTTATTATTTTAATTAAGATAATTATACTTTTAAAAGACAATGGCTAAACCACAGTTTTGTTTTTTGTTTTTTGGTTTTTTTTTAAGTGGCTGAAATAAGCAAACTCAAAATTTGAGTATGCCTCAGTTGGAATCAAACTGAAAGTAATCACAGAAACTCATGGCTTGAGTTTTGTTTGCTTGTTTGATTTTTTGCTAAACTGTTTAATTCATAACTATTTTTCAAAGGAGCCAAGGAGGCCAAAGTAAAATTACACTACGGTGCAATGTGATGCAAAGGAAACACTCAGAACGTACAGACGCTCACTGGAGAGTAAGAAACAGCAAGAGCCGACAATCAGATGTGCAGTAAGGGAGTGAGGAAACTGGGGAGGAAGGTCGCAGGAGATGGAAAATGAAAATGGTCGTAACTTTATCCCCATTGGTTTAACTTAAATCCAGCCTGTAGAATGAGGGAGGGTTTGGGGTTTTGCTTTTGCTCTTTGTCTTTTTTGGTTTTCCTTCTCCTTCAGCCCTTCCCCAACATGTGTGGCATTTAGCATCTGGGTTTGGGTGGCTTATTATTATCTTTCTAAACATATAGTTTGATATTCCTTTAATTAAAATGGTGACCATCACCCAAAACAACTTTTCTGGAGAGGGACCTTGTAAACCCACAAAACCCAGGCACGGGTTTGTTGAACCTGCAGGCGGTGCCGTTTAAGTGAGCATTAAAGACTTGGCAAGCCCTCTGTGCTCGCATGTTCGTATTCTCTATTATCTATCCACTTAATAATTTCAGAAACCTTAATCAGACCCCGACCAAAAAAATCCACACACTGCCTGGGACAGAATGATAATACCATCTGTTTTCATTCTTATGTGGGTTCTTTCCAGCTGTACAACTCAGCATTCTGGTTGCTTACTTATAATGATCCTGACATTATAGGTGATTTAAAGGAAACTCTTCTATGCCACTTGCCTCTTGCAAATATGCAGAATCTTTTCAATTTGAAGAAGTCTGGAGTATTTTCATATTCATGTTGATTACATTTGAATTCTATAGATAAATAGGACCAATCCCAATACTAAAAAAGATTCAAAGCCATTTTTGCTTTGTTTGGGGTAAGGTTGGTAAGACCAAAAGCTCTTCCAAAAGAGTTTATTTGGCATGAGACTTCTAATTCTCTAAAGTCTAGATGGCAATTTTTGAAAACAAAATATCTAAACCATCCCTAAAAATAGAATTAACTCACTTACTGAGAACCTTCACACAATGACTTTTCAAATGTGCAGCCACCGTTTACCATATTTCTTAAGAATTCGATTACAGTATCATTTTTCAAGTATAGTAGTTAAAGGAATGGTGATACCGTTTCCTTCTAGTCATGGTAACAACTAGGAATTCAGAGCAAAGGTCAAATGCTTTTCAACTCTTTGACACAGGAAAAATTAGCCAATGAGATGGAAAAATACACTCCAAATAATTCATTTTTGCAGATTTTAACAATCAATATGGAGCACCATATGATAGATATGGCTCCAACAATCTGTATCAATCATGAAGATTGGCAGTGGCAAACTACACAGACCAAGTTTTGTCATGCTACCCCAGTCGATTTTACAGACTATGTGTAACCAAGACTTACTCTGGTGCTTTCCCCGACACACCACACAGTCCCTTCCAAGATCTGCTTCCAACATATTCAAGGGCTTTTCTGAACCAAACCTGACTGAAAACCTTTGGAGACTGGCACACAATTCTCACGATGCTCCATGTTTTCCTTCCAAAGGCTGCATTTTTAATACATTATATTGGGTTTTTCCCATCACACATTTAATGTGTGAAATTTCTAAACTCTTCCCCTTCACTTATCTAAATTGAACTTTGGCAGCCAACAGTTAACTGTTGGAGAGTTGCTTAAAAACGATCAAACCCTTTCTAGATCTGATTGCAAGAAGTATCAGTGCCAAGATAGAAATTTCAGTCTTCACCATACACAAAATCAATATGTATGCTTCGCTCTGGAAAGAAAGCCACCTTGAAAATAATTAATAAAACATCAAAGCTGCATGCAACTTCAAAAACCCACATGAGACTGAAACATTTGAGGCAATTAAAAGAAATTACTAATTTATATAAGGTGGTACTTCTCTTTGAAAGGTATTTTCATACATATATATATGCACACACATATATGTATAAACTGAAATCTCACTTTGGGCTTCAAAATGGCAATTTAACATCTAAACAACATACCCATAACAATTATGAATGTTACATGAAATACATCACTTTTGAAAAACCTTAAGAATAATTTGGAAATATTTAAATAATATTAAAAACTATAGAAAACTGCAACTTATATTTTCATTGAAACACAAGGCATAGACATATTATTCAAATTTGGGAAAAGACATAAATTTTATATTTACAATATGTACATAGATAAAATGACCTCCATAAAAGACATGGCAACAAAATAAATCTCATTTATTTGAATTTCACTGTCCCACAGAGTTAGCTTTCAATTATTTATTCTTAAATATTTATGTTGTGCTTGGTAATGGATATTTTTTAAAAAGCAGATTAGAAATAAAAAAGATGACTAAGAGGCACACTAAGTATGGAAGAGGGGAGACACAGAGAGAGAGAGATACACAGAGAGAACCCCAAATCAGAGAGGTGCCTGAGAAAAGGACAGCATGGCAGAAGGGATGATATTTGTTTTGGCTTTAGAAGATGATGCACAGTTTTTGAAGGCTGTGAATGAAAGGGCACACATCCTGGACCACCTTAAGCAAAAAGGATGGAAAGCTGTGTAGTGGTAAGACAGCTGAGGGTCTTGTTTACCTGGCTTGGGTGTTGAGACTTTACCCAGTAGGTAACTGGAAGTCACTAGAGGTTTTCAGTCAGGAAGATGGCATAACCAGATCTGCATTTTCAAAACATAACTGGCATTATCAGTGAGATAAATGGACCTGTAACAAGAGACAGGAGGCGAGTAGCCCACTCAGGAGGATTCTGTGATACACTGACAGATGGTGAGAACCTCAAATATGGTGGGAGCACTGACGTCTGAGAGCAATTTTCTCTCTGCTCTCCATAAAGTCCTAACCTTACAGAGCCAAGGTATTGATTACAAGGAACTACAAGGCTTTAAAAAACTTTGCAGAGCACCTTTTTAGGTATTTCCTAACCAAACCTCTCAACCTACTTAGCAATGAAAGAATGACAAGTTTACTCTCACTGCTGAATTTTTTAATAAAAATATTATTACTAGGACTTAGCACCTCTACACCAGTGTCTTGAGAACATCAACTGACCTGCTTCTCCATCTGTCATTAATTCTTTTACACCTGATGACAAAGCAAAAACTACAGCTCTGTCAGTTGCAAACTGTCTCCCTTCCCCATGAGTTTTGGGCTGTTCAATGTCACCTCATGAAGCCAGCCAAAATGATGAAAAGACATGGCATTTACTTGAAATTAGAGAAAAAGTAGAATGCATAGGAATTAAATACAAAGAAGCTGCATAAGAATTTATTTAGTCAATATTTTCATTTTGAAGATGAAGAAACTTTGATCCAGCGAGATTAAGTGATTTGCCCAAGATAAAATCAATTGCTGAAAGGGCTTTTCTAACAAGACCACAGACACCACGTAACTGTTAACCCATATTTCTGAAGCTGTTTATTTTACGTGATAACAAAGTTAAGGAAATTTTTTTTTAAAAGTTACTTTCTAAGGACTGACAAAAATACATGATGAGAATAAAAAATATATTTCTACATGTTTCCTAAATTAAGGACAATGTTTTAGTTATATTTTTTATTAAATGAGAGAGACATTTAGTATTTATCCCACAAAATGGGATAATCCTGAAATGGTACTGAGACACATATACCTAGTTTGAAACAGTTACTTAAAATGATTGTAAACTGACCAATATGTGAATTGTTAAGGAGATCAGCCACTCCTTTGAGATATGTCCATCAATGATTTAGACGCTACAGCATGACTGAACTGGTTGACTCCTCTTTTTGAGATAAACTAATTTTTAATACTTAAAAAAAATGTATAGCCTATAGCGTGTTTGTATTTTGATAAATGATCAAGTAACTATAATGCATTAACACCTAAGTCTACCTGTGAGTTTTAAAACAGCATAATTATTCCAAGACAGATCTGAAAGTGACCAGGAGATAGAATTTTTGTGTTGTATACATTTACCACTGATTTATTTATTCGGAATACAGGTAATGTAAGGCTCACAAATCACATCTCAAAACAATGATATATTGTTTCAGTTCAGGAATAAAGATGTACTACTTTTCCTTCCTACCATTCAAAAAAATTTTACCAAAATTTTGATAAAGCTACTTGAGGGGGTGCAAATTCATGTATGTAAAATAAAAATGCTCTTCTGAAAGGACAAAACAGCTAAAGGAAACCTGAAGAATTGAAAAAATAAAGTCTTTGCATATTTCAGTCAGAAATTGCATGAATAAGTAAGTACATGACACCAAAATATGTAGATACTTTAGAAAAATATTTAGTTTAGATTAACTATCTCTATGATTGCAATGTTAAGAGTATAGAGGAGCTCAAAAATAAACCTTTAATCCAAATATTATATTAACTAAGTACAACACTGTTATCACCACAATATTTCTTAAATTCTTCCACATTGCTGGAAAGTAACATCACACTATAAAAGATCAAAATAAAATTTGGCTTAATTGGTATTAATTTTTGTATGTATTACTGCAGACACATATAATTTTTACACATATTTGAAACTGTTATTGCTAATGCTAGTTTCTATTGTCTGTCTGTATACTTCACCTAGGACTATGGACTGTGTGTTGAAACTTCCAATGTTTGAAGATCTGCTTCTCTGTCCTTTGAACTGTAAGTCACTCTTGTCCCAAAATATTGTTTGCTGCATTCTGATTGATCTGTGTGTTTTCACATCTTCCCCGAGATTCCAGAGCTATGCCACATTGCTTAAACCATGCAGAGAGAGCACAAATATTTGATAAGCAAAGCTGATTTTTTGAAGTCTTTGAGGGGGAAGAAATAGCATTGTATCTAGTATATGATTTTAATACTTCTCACTGCAATGGCTGAACTTAAAATAGAAAAAAAAAAAAAGATTTCCAAGAAAGCAAAAAAAAAAAAAATTTAAGGGCAATTCTATGTATTTGTAATTATGTGTATATATATAATTCTATGTACTATCTACTATATAAAAATTAGGATTATCTTAGCTGGTCTCTGTAATCATTAGCAGTAATATGCTTATTAACTTGTTAGTTTAATACACATGGCATCAAAGTAAAACCCAATGATGAAATCAAGCAAAATCACAAAATGATCGTTTTCTCTCTTTACCCTAAGCTGAGCAAGGAACCTTTCCAAACAGTGTGAACTCATTGGCTTCCTCATAACTCTACAGAGCTGCCATATAACCGGGAATCAGAGAGGTGAGGTCATTTCATCACTCCTTGCAAAAAAAATGCAAAACGTCTGCTAAAATCTGACTTCATTTGATTTACTCTCCAAGACTGTTTTTTATTAAATATGTTTGACTGCTATCTCTAATTAAATGTAGAATTAATTTTGGCAAACTAACCACAGATGCAGTTTATGTTCAATTTTATCAGACAGATTTATTTATAAGCTGTCAACTTCTTGAAAGACTTCATTTTGGAGCAGTTTTAAATTGCTAACAGTAGCTGTAAATGGAGCTACTGTTCTCTGGAACACTAAAGGAAAAGTATGCTATAAATGTCCATTCCATCTGTGAGGAATCATAAAACAATCACATTCCTTTATTTTTTTTTTTCCTCCTTAGGACCTTTATTAAATTAGTTCAACTCAATTAAAAATAACTTCAAAAACATTTCAGAGCCTTTTGTTTCATGGAATACTTGGAACTCTCTGCACGGAACGTCACCCTTTTAACTAGTCCCTTTTAGTAAATGGAGGAGAATAGTGGTATTGTGACTTCAGGCAGCGCTTTCAAGGGTCTCTACTGTACCGAATTGAGGTCACTGCAAGACAATGACCAACACCCGGTAGCCATTCAAACATTCTCCACAACTCTATCAAACGTGTCTTTCTTTCTCTCACCCGCTTTCTCTCATGGCAAACTCAGAGGACAATGGAAAAGCCTCCAGCACCATTTATGGTCACCATATTTGCACATGACAAAGTCTATTCTTCCTCGTTCGCCAACTCCCTGTAAAAAGAATGAACCCTGGGATAGATTTTCCCACCATTACTGTTATTCAAACTTATTTTGGATTTAATTTTTCTGTCGTTGTTCTTAGAGGGCTGGTACATGACATTTGAGAAGCGGACTAGCTATATTCGTGCATGGGTAGCAAAGCAGAGACTAAATGCAGAATTAAATATGCCACATTATAACCAGCATATGCGTGATGGAGTGCACAATTTAGTACAAAACAGAGGCAGATGATGAAATCAGAATGATTATACCTTGTCTTACTGTCTAGCATTAGCAGTATTATGAAACTTACTGTTTGCCCTTGAACCACCAGACCCGTGCCCCACAAGCATGGGAGTTTTTATGGCTGCAGCCACAAACAAACAAAATCAACTGCTGTAAATGTTTCTCACCAGGGCTGCTCCTTTTTGAAGGGGTGGTGGGGGGAGATGTATCCAGAGCATCATCTTCCACACAGACAAGAAGAACACATATTTGCAAACTATATAGTAAAGTTGTTATGATGAAGATTTTAATTTTAATTAAGAATGGGATTTGTAGGACAATTAGTGAGATGTAATATTCTTTGCAAGAAACAGTGCCCTTATTGGAAATACCATCTAAACTGAAATGGGGACATTTGGAGCTGCACAGAGACTTATTTCTATGGGTTTCGACAGTTAATGAGAAGAAAAAAATACAAGGAAAATGTAGATACCTCACCGGAAATGCAGGAATATAAATATTGCCTTTTCCCCCCTTAATTTTCTTTTGAACTTAAGTCATAGATACCTGTGTTGTTGAGTTTTCAATCAGGTAATTCTCTTATCATTAATACACTTTATAAGTTATTTTTTCACAGTTATTCTGATTATTCTGATTATTAGGAACATATCTCAGCTTATTTGAGTAATTTACAAAACTGTAATATATATACATATACATAATGATGACAAAGATAACAGAATTCTCAATTATTTTGGATATTCTCAGCTGCCCTAACACTAAAAATAGGGCTTCTTCTCCTATTATAGAACAGAATTTGTATAATCACTTACTGCTAGAATGACCATTTAATGACCATTCCCTATACAACATGAACATATACATGTTCATGTATTATGAAAATTAAAAACACATTTACTAATCAAACGACTGGTAATTTCTCAGTTCTATTCAATTAACTTTATAACAAAATTTTCATTTTTCCTTTCCATACTCTATAAGGTTAAACATTACAAAGTGTACTAAGACAACTCCTTCCTACAGCAGATAGAAAAATATTAATAGTGACTATCATCAGATATTACGCTGTGAATTATAAAGACCAAATATATATAATTACATGCATGCGGTTTAAAATGTGTATTGAGCACCAAAATTCAGCGACGTCTATTCTACCGTATTTATTCAGCATATGCTGTCTGCTAGGCACTGTATCAAACAACAGAAAAGTACACACTGAAAGATGTCTTCATGCAGCTTACAGTCTACTGGAAAGACAAACAACTAAACCAATGTAATCACTCACATTGTGTGAAGGGCTGTAGATAACACAAAGGAGGTACAAGATTTCTTTCATTACAAGTTGAAAGAATTTTACAAATTCTCCAGAACTATGGCACACAGCCTGAGGGTAATTCACGGCAGTTACTGAGTACTCATCTGAAAAGCATCACATTAGGGTTCAGGACAGGGTTGAAATACAGAGTTTACACTGGAGAAGGAGTAGAGGAGGAAAAAGAAGGAACAAAACACTAACACAAAGGAAACAGAAACACGTGGATCATAACGAGAAAATATTTAGTGGCCCGTTATGTCTCTAAGGAGGCTATTTATGTGGGATAGATCTAGAAACCAGGACTGGGGCCATAGCACAGTCAACGGTTTTTAAGTGCTACCCTTAAGACAGCTGACTGGTCTAGGAAGAGACAGGAAGCCAGAAAAAGAATTTCAAGGTTACTTCAGGATTTCAGCTGAGAAGAGATGAGGGTATGGTATCTGTTGTGCCAAAGGAAAGGAGAAATGCATTAAAGAGAGAGAAAAATCTGTGTGCTTTGGAAGCCGGACATGGTGGCTGAGAAGTGGAAGTGGGTTAATGTGATCTCGAAGGTTTTACACCAGGCTGGCTGTATCTGTATGATTGAATTATGTCAAACTGTCAACCTAATACATCTAAGTGATATACCTGAATGGGGAGTGGGGAGGGTAGAGAGAGAGAAGAGAGGGCCAAGGAGAAAAATATGGTTTGTGTCTAGATTCAGGAAGCAGAGGGTGAGATGGAGTCAGTAAAATGGTTACTTGAGACAGTCTCCTCACAGAATTTGGATTCACACTTAACTTCCTTCGTATTACTGAAAACACGGGAGAGTGCCTGGGTTTTTCCTCCAGTGTTAGCTTCAAAATAAAAGAGATTTCACATTTTGTGTGTCTCTCCAAGACCCAAGATTCTTAACTCACTTTTCTGCCCCTTCATTGTCCTTTCATTAAAAACCCATGTGTGACTTTTTAAAGAAAAGTACTTTTTGATTACAGTTCTCAAGTTGACTTATTTTGAATTTTTTGTTGTTTGTTTCTTTGGGAGGTAGTTTATTTATTTATTTATTTATTTATTTATTTGTTTGTTTGTTTGTTTGTTTGTTTTTAAATGGAGGTACTGGGGATTGAACCCAGGACCTCGTACATGCTAAGCATATATGCTAACACTGAGCTCTACCCTCTTAAAATAAAATTTCAGGTTAAAAACATTCTTCTATACATTTAACTACAGAGTTCATTATGAACTTCAGAAAAAATATTGAAAGTAAAATATAAATATGGTACACATTACCTACCCAAACATCCATCTGTCCATCCTACCTGTTACAATAACTTTGCAGTCATTATCAATTACCATCATTAATTTTAAAAATGGTCCTCATTTTTAAAATTAATTTAAAAAAAGGTCACAGCCAGTCAGTGGAAGCATCTAGGTTGTTGGATAGGCATTCTGACTTCACAGCCCTTAAATGCACAATAAATTATTGCAAGTATTATTACCTTAAACCAGGAGTTTATTTCATTTTTTATATAACTATAGTTCATTAATTACTTGGCTATTATAGTGGTCATGGGCTGAATAAGTCGCACAAACACACTTTAGTCTGCTCTTTCCTTACGCAACTACTTCCTAATAAACGGGAGGGAGGGGTACAATGGTTTCAAATTTGTCATATTTGAAAGAAGAAAAGAGTCTTCATTTTGAAAAAAGAAAAACCACCTTGTTATTAACAGAAAAGAAAAAAAACTACTAATTTTTAAATGGGTAAAGAAATTAATTCTGAAAATATCCCTCTCTCTGACACCCTCTTCAAAACAAAAGCTTTAAGTCAGCATATGTAAATTAGTTAAAAAAAAAAAAAACAAACCCAAAGTTAGGTAAACAGTGAAAGCTGTCCACACAAGAAAGAATAGCCCCCCCCCCCAAAAAAAAGAATTTAAATTACACTTCAAATATTTTACTTGGTAGTAAAATACTTCTCAAAGTATTTCTCAACTCAAAATAGTTTTTCCAAATGAAAAGTTTTCTTTTGGGTGGTTAAGAAAGCCAAGCGTATCCAAAACGATTTTAAAACCATTTTACCTATTACTATCCATGTCTCCAAAGGAAGGATTGGCAAACACAATTTGGCTGTTAAGGGAGAGCAAATACTGAGCAGGTTTTTTTTTTTTTTTCTTTCATTGTCAAAATAAACTCTTAGTTAAGAAAGTCCTCGTCGGAAATAGTGTAAACCCTCTGAAGCACCGGGTAAAATCAGTATATACTGCAGACTACATAGACTCTTAGTGTGTTTTTCCCGTAAGAAATGATTCAGGAAACAGCTGGGGTGCAGTGCTAACTTCCTACAGTGTTTGCAGAGCTGCCGCAAGAATAGGAAACCTATCTGCTTGTTTTTAAAGTAAATCTTAAACGTGTAGACTTTGGATTACAGGACTTAGCAAACAAGTAGCAGAGGGACAGGAGGAGGAGGAAAAGCACACTGCCATGCCTCAGGAAACACTCCTTTCAAAATATACCAGTGATGGAGCTACTCAGAGGAGAAAACCTCAGAAATGAATTCCCAGGTACAGATGTTTCATCCACAAAACCAAACTTCAGACATCACGTTATCATTTCATTTCTAGTATCCACAGTTCTCTCTGTAGAATCTGAGTGGCCTGATAGACCCAGGAGAGTCAAAAATTCAAGAAAACCACGATGCTTTCAAACTGTCCTTTCTTTAAATTAGTCACTAGATACAAATTCACTAAGGCTGGTGAGAAGTTCCAGACTCAGTCAACACACAGCTGTAAAATGCGACAACACAATCGAATATTCAAGATTTAGAAAGTTGTAATTCATACGTTCCATGAATCTTTATTCCTGTCACAATATATTTTAAGAATACTTTAGAAAGTACCAATTAAAGACAGAGTTTCAAGATTATTAAACAAAAATGATGTACAAAAATCATGTTTCTTTTGCAAAATTTACAGTGACCTGTTTTCTTAATTATTTAAATATACATTTAATTAACTTAGAGCCAAGGGCTCCTGCATGTTTCTACATGTTGGACGCTGCCCGGGTAGCCACACCACAGCCCCGTGTTTAAAGAACTATCAACTGTTTCTCTCTCCCTCGCTACCGTATCTATTTTTCATATGTGTGTCTACATATACATATAGCGTTTTAGAACTGTTTTAATTATACAATCACTACTCATAATAATTCATCATAATTATTTTCCCATAAATTACTAAAATTTTAATAATTTATGAGTGAAATGAATTAAGACAAAAGGCAATATTGACACATTTTCAGGGAGATGTTATGCTTTAATTGCAACACCCCCCCTGCACGTATATATAAAAGAGTACTGTGAGGCAATAAATATTTATCTTTATCACTCATCTTCTCTTATTTCTATTTTTACCTTGTGTGTTTATGAAAGTGTACAGGGTAAAACTAACCGTGTGCTTTGCCTACAAGTGTCAGGCAAATTTACTTGGTTACCAGGGTGTAAAGGTCTAGGCGGGAAGGATGAATTTATTTTATCTTTGATAAAATGATTAAAATGGCAGATTATATGCTTTTTGTTTCAGCTAAGAGCAAATACTCTGAAAAATAATTATGAATGTGATATACCGGGGAGCAATGAACTTCAAGTTAAGGTGTGACCCCCGATTATAAATTATGAGATCATTTAATTTACTATCATACATTCAGAATCTGTGGGAAAAATCACATTTTCTAGGAGATGATTCTTAAATACTTTCCCCCTCCACTGGAAATCTTCCTTTTAAAATATTGAAAGGAGCTAGTATTTAAAAATAGGCTGTTCTAAATATTCACAGCCTCCATTTATTTGAACAACAGGCAAAAATAAAAGCAACTCTTGTTTCCCTCCCCTACTACCAGAACTAACAGGGTCTCAGCGTAGGGAAGAAGAGAGACAGGGGTCTTTAGTTCTCACCATTGTTCTAACTAGTGAGTCTCTCCTGATATGTCAGAAATGGGCCAAAAAGCAGGAGACACTTCCATCCCCCAGGAAAGCTGTGAGCAATGGATAAGAATCTCTGCCCTCGTATTTTCAGAAATACTAGAAGTATAGCTACCCCTGTCCATAAATCTCACCTTCAAAAATAGTCAAGGCTGTATGAACACAGGGCTACTGAATCACAAACATGTTGATCTTACATATTTTCAACATCAATCTAATGGTGAGCGTAGATTTTAGGGGAAAAGGGTTCATTCTGAAGATGGAATTCTCCCTATTCCTTGTAATTATGATTTCTGAATAAGCTGTCTTAGCAGTTGTCTACTGTTTTCATTTATATGAGGCAACGATTTTCTTCCATTTATATAATAAGAACAGTATTGTATCACTACTTCCGCTACTAAAAGCTGCCTTGATGAGGTTTGCAGAGACACTGAACTACAAAACCTCCCCACGCACTACCTGCTGAATTGTGAAAAGATACTAAGGTACTAGCTGGTGAACAGGGAGAGCACGAAGAGGAGACACAGATACGGATTTGATTACTTGAATGGAAGTGCGTAACTCGGCCATCTAATGTTAAAGAAGATATTTTGAGTGACTTATTAAACACTAAGGGCTAATTTCAGCCTTCCTTCTGTCTACCTACCCTCTAATCACTACTATTTCAGGTGATCTGACGTTGCCACTTGAATATGACTGTAGTCTTATATTGATCAAACATCATCTTATCCCCTAAATCAGTCATTCGTGAACTTCTCTGTCTCAACCCACTGGAGAAACGTTATGCAATCCTATTGGCAACAGTGGCCAATTACAGCAGTAAATCTTATTTAAGGACATACATTTAAAATTAGAAGTATTTTTAAAAGTGCCTTCCTTATCCGGCCTTCTGAATCGCACCCCATAGAAATGCTGTGTCCTATGGTTGAGATTCATTGCCAACTTACTTAAGAATGGAACAAAATGTTTAATTATCAGTTTTTACTGCCTGAGATGCCTATAATAAAATTGCTGATGACTCGTTAAGGAGTATTTAGATAACACCAGTAATATACTCCTAGTTGCAAGTGAAAAATACTGGTATTCATCCAAAAGTCAGTCATGTATCTCTGTAAAAATATCCATACATTTTTCAGAGGGTAAAAATATTAGTTAAGTGGGAAGATAAAAGAAATGTAATTTCTAGCTGATCGGTAATTCCTTATTTTAGTCCTTGCTTCTAACAAATTCCTCCATATATAGGAGAGAGCAGATTTTTCTGCTTCATCCTAAAAAACAAAGAACGATCGCTACTCCCTTCCCCCCAGTTTCTATATACAGTCACTAAAATCCATCTGCATTCCAGTCATCATTACAAATGATAGCTTTGCCAGATCCAGTCCCACAAATTGATATATTGGAAACCTGGCATGAATATTTAAATGCCCTGACATTCTAAAGGATAAGCTTTAGGTTTGTATTTATATATGAATATTAAGACTTGATTTATGACTATACATACTTTATAATATTCATGCATAGAAAAAAATTTAACCAAGTAGAAAATTTCACTTCGGTTATAATTTTTAATGTATATACTACAGAGCTATATTGTCATCTTTGATAAATGTGGGAAATTGAGGCACAGAAGTACCCTCTAGGTGATAACCAAACAGCATATGACAAAGAGCAGAAAGACTGGTAAAATGCCATGCCTTATGTGCTTGCCTCTCTGGTCTAAACACCAGATTGCCATAGAGATTCCTATAAGGGATTCTTTACGATGAGACCTGAATAGTTAAAGTGAATGAGAGATGTGTTCTGAATATGGGGATTCTCAGATACTATTTCTTCTCCTTCATTTCTGGGAAGTTAGTTGGCTCTCCACGAGCGTTTGGTATAATAAACCTTATAAGGCAGTTCTAATGGCTTTTTGTAGTTACTAACCACCTCTGTTATATAGGAAATAGGAAAGTATACACGTATTTTTTTCCTCCATTGAAAGGAAATGATACCTAAGACCAGATAGACTAATTTATGGATAATGAACCAGTTATGCTCCAGATGGACATTTAAGGATTAAACATTTTAGATGTTTAACGGAATCAGAATAGGTGATTTAAAAATACCTTGAAATCCCCAGAAAATGGAGATCACCTCATTTTTTAAAAATGTACTTTTATGAAAAGCCTTGTTGAAATATTTTTCATCACGTTTCATTTACTTAGATCTTGATTTTAAGAGAAACAGCAGATCTACAGTTTACAAGGGCCCTTTCCAAATCCTTGACTTTAAACTCAGTGAAAGTAATCATTTACCTCATTTTGGAATGAATGATAGTTGGCTAACAAAAGGGAAGCAAAAACTCACATTCACTACATTTCTGTGCGACCACGAAGAAGACTTCTGGAATTATAAAGTGTTCTTTCTTACTGTTCGGTCAAAGACCACAGACTGAATCACTCCAAGACTTCAAGGAGACATATATAATGCCAGTAAGTGAAATGATAAAATTATATATTAGTATGAGTCTCTGTAAACAAAAATAGATAAAATACGAAAACAACTGTATGGTCAAGGAGTTCCCTCAGTGAAAATAATGTATCAAAATACTGGGTAAGTATTTGGATAAGTAAAAATATTTGGATTAAATATATCCAAAATATACACATATTTTACTATAAGCGTTTTCATAATTTTTGCTAACAACCAAACAAAGTTGATAATTTTACCAACACACTATCAGCGTAAGATAGAGGAAGTCTTGTACCATAAGCACTTTCAGGGCAACTGGCGGTGTGCTGTAGGCATCCAATCTGAAAGCAAATTTCTGAAAGCAAATTATGCGATGGTGGGGAAACGACATTTAGAGACAGAATAAATTACGTAACACTGAAACATCTGAACCCGAGCTCTGAGCACTTGGGAGAATGTGAGGAGGGACGCCGCAGAACACCTGACAAACAAGACTGCTTTTGGTTTTTCAAGCCTACAAGTTGACAGAGAACTGTCGACACCTTATGGGAGAAACCAGAAAAACATTTCAGTAAGCAAGCGTTCTGCTGCTATATTTTCTTTACTTTCTTTCTTTTAATTGTCATTCAGAACAACTTTGGGAGAACAAAGACCAAGTGCATTCTTAAGTTTGGTTCTTTGTTCACCGATTCAAAAAATAATCTTGCTTTGTGACACTGCCTGACCAGAAATCACAGTATTTCAGAGACGCTTGACTTCTGAGAGGAATACACACCGAGCACTGATGTTTTTAAATATCACAGGTCTTGTATTTAAACTGACACATGATGAAGAGGATATAGAATATGAATGAAATACAATTCTCTATCATAACAAAACTATGATACATTATGATCATCCACACTATCAGTCAATGGTGTTTTACTGGTTAAAGCCAGTGGCAAAATTTCAAATCTGACAAGTTTCTAAAAGTAAAAAATAAAAACTAGTCCCCCCCAAAAGAAGTATAAAGTAAACAGAGGACACTATTTTATAATAATTTAATAAGATGGTCCCATATTGAGTGAGATAGAGGCAAATGGCAGATATTCCTTTCTAGGACACAGGAAATCCATGCTAAGATTGGTAAAATAGTACTTTTCATTAAAAGACTCCAACCATTCAAGCTGTGACATATGAAAATCCCAGTGAGGTGGGGGCTTGTGGATTTATCCAATCATTTCTTTTTACTAACTATTCTTTCATTTCTACCTACCCTTTCTCTTTTTTCATCTACTGAAATCCTACTCATCCATTTAATGCAAGTTTCCCCATGATGTCTTCCCTAAAATCTGCAATCAGACTATTAACTCTTCCCAAAATATTGCTTATTTAATCCAGTTTCCATGTGGATGCTTTCAGGGACGGAGTTTACTGCTGGACAGAGGGCTTCATTTTTTAACAACTTTACATGCGAGAAAATTCTTTCTTTCAGTGAGCCAAACTGACCTCCCTATTATTTTAACCTACATTCAAATGTTCGGAGAGTGGGCACCATATCTACCTATACAGGATGAAAGTAGGCATGAGGTATACATTTGAATGATGTATAGTTTCTGGCCTGCATTTAAATCCTGGCTCTGTGACAGTTACCCCCTAAACCCGATTTTTAACATAATATGTGCTCATACAGATATAGAGAACTTCAGGAAACATAAAGAAGAAAATATCGATGACTCATGACTCAGTTGCCAAGGGGAGGGTCACTATGAAGGTTTCTGGCATACCTCCTTCTGGTCTGCACCCTCCACCCTGTGCCCTCACCCCCACCCTCACGGCCCCCACCCCTGATACCTTTTATCACAGCTAGAAGCTAAGCTGGTCACTGCTTAGCTGGTTACCGCTACATACTTTCAACCAGAGCCCACCTAGAACGTTGGTGACAAAGAGAAGGGAAGCTCACTGGACCCCAAGGGCCTGGGTCCTCATCCCACCTCCATTCCTGAAGAAAGTTCTCAGGTTATAGAAACAGGGATGAGGCTGAATGTCTGATTCATTCCTTGCCCTCTCTGCGATTCTGGAGAATAAATCTCTAAAGAAGGACTTGAGCCAAATGCTGTTGATTTTTTTTTTTCAATTATCTTCTTGGATCTACTTTAAAGATCCCACCCAAGGGAAACTCTCTCCTCACAAAGAGGGCCTAGACATCACTGAGGAAGCAAGACATTATATTTCGTAACCAGTCTTGGGAAGTAATGTCTGTCTTAACCTTTAGAGGCTGAACTACACGACAACCCCTGAAGTCGGCTGCTTCAGCAGTTAAGTCCCACTCCACTAGAGATGGTCAAGCCCAGAAAGTTTACAGCCTCTGTGGCAGAGAGTCATTAGAAACAGTGGTCCTGGGTACTAAAATGCAGGTAAAGATATTCTACTAAAAGCTGCATCTCCAGCTGGCCCTAAGGGAAGGCCCATCATCCAAGTAACTGATCAAAGTTTTACAGACCAAGTACAGATACCTATACAAAGACACCTGCACGAGATTGCAAAAATGTCCACAAATTCTCCCCACACCTGTACAAGTACCCTTTTGCAGTGTAACTTTACAGCTCCTACTTAAAAGGTGGAGTCTATTCCTCCACCCCTAAATCTGGGCTTGGAGGTGTGACTTGCTTTGGAACACTGAAGATTAGCAGTGGTCCTAGAAAGTACCTGTCCTCTGGGACGTGTCCTCTCTTGCTAGTCTTCAGAAACCAGAGATCGCCACATGAAGGCTGGACTCATCTACTGGAAGATGTAGGACCACATGGTGAGAGGCTGCAACCGTCCAAGCTGCCTCCACCACCCCGGCCAACCCACCAGATCGTGAGCTAAATAAGATGGTAGCTGTTTTAAGCGACTAAGTTTTGGGGTGGTTTGTTAATTATCAGAAATGCTACTGGATGTCATACCGCACCCAATCCACTGATCAATACTTTGCAGTTAGTACTATCCAACCAGCTGAAGTATCACTGAACTGTGCATTCCATAATCAACACTTTCAAAGCAACCTTTCTCCATTTTGTCCAAAAAGGATTCATTATATCAAAAGATTGTAATATTTTCATATTCATCTATATTGATACCTGTCATCCTGTTTCATTCATTGTAACTATTGCATGCATAAACACTATAATTTATTTTGTGTCTGTTGAAGATATTTCAGTTGTTCATTTTTTTCCAGTTGAATATTGCCAAATTACTCTCCATACTATACCAATTTCCACTGCCACTAAAATTGTAGGAGAGTTCCCATTGCTCTTCATCTCACTGCTATTGGTATTGTCATTCGGTTTTGGCAATCTGATGAGCTTGAAATGGTATATTATTTTCATTTAAATTTCTATCACAACCAGTGAAAGTGTAGATCATTTGACTGGACATTTATAGTTCTTCTTCTGTAAAATGCCTGCGTATTTCCTTTGCCCATTTTACTATTAGGTTGTTTGTCTGTCTCCTACAGCTAAAGTCCTAAATGTTTATCCTTCAGTGGTTGTAGATTCTCCAATATCTGCCCTCTGTCAATGGCTTGTTTTTCTGTTGTTGTTGTTTTTTTTAATGGACTCTTTTGATGTATAGAAAATGCAATTTTAATGAGGTAAAATTTCCTGTATGAAATCCTTCCTTCACCTGAGGTCATAAAAATACTCCTATTTTTGACTGTAGAATTTTTAAACTTTTGCTTTCCTCTTACAGTTTTTTAAGCCACCTGGAATTTATTCTGTCACCAGGATCTAATTTTACTTTTTTCCATATGGATAAGCAATTGTCCTAGCACCATACACCGAAGAGCCCATACTTTCCCTACTGATTTTTAATGCCACCCCTGTCAGGTATCATGCTTTCATATATGAATTTAACTGTTCCTACACTCTCAATTCTTCCCTCTCTGGTCTATAGGATGGACTTAATGCCAGTTCCACAATGTCTACATTTTTGGGTTTTATAATATGCAATGAGATTTTTCAAGAAATTCACCCCCAAATCTGTACTTCTCCAAAATTACTTCCGCCTTTCTTTTGCTTCCCCAAGTAAATCATTTATAAGTAAAGCCTCCTTCCTTGGAATGATGATGGTAGTCTTGAATGTAAAGGCTGCGTGCATCAAACCCCACGTTCCTCTTCACCTCTGCAATCACCATCCTAGTCTGCAATTTATCAATTCTATTTGCAATAACCTCCTAACAAATCCTTCCATTCTACCCTTCCCCTCTCCAACCCCCTCTCCACAGAGAGGACAGTGGTCTTTCTTAGAAAACTCAATCAGCTCAAGTCCCTCCCTTCTTTAAATGCTTCAATAGGTTCTATTATTCACAGAATGAAAACTTCAAACCACTGCCTAAGAGGCCCTCCCTTGATCTGGCTCTTGCCCACCTCTCTAATTTCCCTCTCCTAAAATTATGCTCCTCACCAGTTATGATGCTCTAACCACACCTGCTTCCTCACTGTTCCTTGAACTTGGCAATACTTTGCTCCCTTCCAAGACATTTCCCTTGCCGTTCCTTGTCCAGGAAAATCTTCCTCTCAATTTCTGCATCTTTGGCCCCTTTCCATCTTTCACCTTGAAGTTTAAAGGAAATCTTCCTATAGGAGCTCTCCGAGTGACTGCACATTCCTTATTTCCTTCAGAAATAACATCCATTTCAATCTATAATTGCCCTTTTAACTTAATAATTGTCTACCTCCCCTGGAATACAGGCACTACACAAGCAGGATCTCATCTGTCTTGTGTTTTGCTCTGTCCACAGTTCCTAACATACAGTAGGTGCTATGTGTAATAATTGATGCTTACTGAATAAATGAGTGATCAGAACAATATACATCAACTCACTGGGAGGAGAGAGAAAACGAGTATCTGTATCACTCAAAATTTTCTATTCCCTCTGCAGATTATTAATGGCAAAATGTTACTTCTAGCTTTCCTTCCCTTTACTATATGCTGTGCCCCTCACCTTCCCTTCCTTTAGTATAAACTGGGTCGACATGCTCAGGGAACACAAGTTACTTTTAACATTAATTTAAAAGAAGTATTATGTAGAGGGTAGCTCCATGCCAAAATAATCACGTAGTTCTTTTTCAAAACATATAGAAAAAACTTGGATTATCCAGTATTTTAAATCATCTGCATACCATTTATTGTCCATTGAATTGGATTCTCATGAGTTGAGTATGAGGTCTCTGGAGCTAAGGATTTCCTCTGGCCGTATCTCTCACCTGGTTCTATTTTCCAAGTATAGCCCCGACACTACAAACAAGTAGGCTCCAAATCTCCGTTAAATTATCTGTTCTCCTCCTTTAGTGAATACAGAGTTGTTGTTCTGGCTAGAATTAGTCAGGCAGTTAGTACAGTGGCACTCAGTGCCTTCCTGTGTAGCCCCTGCTGCGTGTTATTTAGTTCTTGTTAGCTGCATAGTACAACAAATTGTGTCTTTTAACAGCTCACTGAGTGGAGGAGGAGGAGGACGTGATGGCAGTGGATTGTTGATAATGTTCAATGGTGTCAACATATTTCTTTTCAAATAATCTAGCTAGTAAATTTGCACTAATGTCACTTATTTCTTTGGAAAATTTATCTGCCACATCATTTCCAAATGACCTTGAGCAGAGAGCAGCATGAGGAGAATAAGTGCAATGACCCATGACTTTAACCAGTTAGCAAAGGTGATTTGAATTGAATAAATGCAGTATTTGCAAATGAACCAATACTTCTTTTCAAAAAGCATAAAAATGTTAAGATGGTGTTCGGATGTTCAATTTCCATTATTTAGAGTTTTGGGATTTAACAATATGATTAAATACCATGCCGTCAAGAGAATACAATCGACATCAAGAACATTTCCAGGGCACTGTAGTGTCATTGGGACATCTTCGAGAACACAGTTGCACTGAAGTCTCCCAGATCCACACGTTATGTACACATTTGACAATATTCCACCCAAATCCACTAATTCAGTTTCACTGACGGGCAAAATTCAACAAGCAGGGCTTGAACAAAGCACAGGGAAGGGCAGTGGCTACTAATTTTTTCATCTGCGCATATTGTTTTATTATGCCAGAGACTCTAATTGAACTTTGTTCCAAGCTATTAACCTATGACAGAAGACTGTGAAGATAAGATTTCACTGACACATAGAACAAAGAAAAAGAAACGGGCGTGAAAATTACAATGACAAGGTTGCCTTAGGAGTTTTGAGGTGGTGAAATGAAATCCCTGACTAATAGGCCCGGCCAGCAGAGGAAGGGTGAGGATGTGAAGGAGAACAATCTCGGGCCGAAGCCAGAGGCTCCTCTAAGGAGCCATAATGCATACACCCTGTTACTGCAAAGTTCAAACTGCAAAGCAAATTCAAGTCGGCCTCTAATTGTTAGAGGCTGCACAAGAGGTTCATATACAAGGAGCAAGTTTAGAAGCATTAAGAGTAAACTGTTGTTATTGAAGAAGCTTTTTCTGTTTGTTTGAGAAAATGCTAAAATCTTTGCTTTATATTTTACGAATACCTCAGCCTTCTTGGTTTTTAGGAACTCAAAAATCTTCAATACTAATTTTCCCCTCAACATCATTATCTTAATTCTCACTTGGACTCTAAAGAATAAAATATAAAAACATCTTAAGATAGTCTAACCTAAGAAAGAATTGTGAATGGAACTTTATATAACATCATATGAACAAGCCAACGTTCTGTGTCAAAGTTATGCTCTGACGATGATTCAAGTAGTATTTCTCAAATAGGGGATAAAAGACTACGTGCAAGATGGAGAGGAGATATGACCTTATTGTAGCTCATTAACATTATCTTCTTCCTGAAAAACAATGCCAGTGTTTCCCTCCTAGCCAGCAAATGTGTCTTCTGATGAGAAAAAAATCATTAAGGACAGTCTTGGAGGTTTAAAGCTGGAAGGAATAAAACTGTTGTTGCAAGTGATGTTTTTCCAGAACAAGTCAGGAGGGTACAAAAAAATACTGAGTCTCTATTTTGCAACCAAGCTTTGAATCTCTTTGTTTTTTAAATGTTATAATTTCACATGCATCCTGATATAAATAGTGAATATAATTTTACCTGTGTCTTTGGTCAATTCAATGTGAACATACACAAAAGTAAGTTTATTGAATGTACGTTAATACTGAAATTGGAAAACCAACATGTTGAGAAACAGAGAAATCAGAAAAGATTATCACAATAAAATGAGTTCACAAATTCTATACTGAAATGACTACCGTTAGCTTCAACTGATGATTTATGTTAAGCAGTAGGAAACACCATCTACAGATTTTATTTCTCCAAAGGCCAAAAAAAATTTGCTCTCGGTAAGGGATACTTTTATAATCTAAGGATAACTTCTGGGAAACCAAATGCACATCTCTATGAGGTCATACAATTTGGAGACTTTATGGATTTAATTTAAGCAACCTCTGAAAATTTTCCATTAAAGTAATGATTTTTAAAGAAAAATTTAAATAACTATAATATCTAAGATACATAGAGAATGCTTACTGACACCATCATCATTACTCCTGATACAGTGTCACTGCAAAAGGTTAACTCAGAGCTCACCATGATGTAATACCTTCCAATCCAATACACCGTCAACACAGACCAGCGAGCAGTGCCAGGAGCAGTACTCCTGCAGAAGTGTCTCCAACAAAGGAGCTCTTTGCAGATAAACGCAGATTAATTCAGAGCGCTGGCCTATCTTGAATGGGACTGACAACAGTATGGTCCCAACACAACAGTTGGGTTTTTTGTGCAATTGCTTTATTCCAGAACAGCAGTACAGCTGTGGCCTTGTTCACCAGTAAGTAAAGCCTCAGACTACTGTTGTTTCGCTCAAGCCACATATAGTCCAATCAGATTTGACTTATTATTTTGAGTTGTTCAGATCACTACTTTAGAATGATTGCTAGAAGATCATTAGAAGAAGAGACACTACATATTATTCAGTGCAGAATGAAGGCAGCCATTAGTTTGGTCCTCCTGATGACATCTGCTACATGATTGGCAGCTGATAAATTCATCTCAATGCCTCTCTCTTACTTTATTTATTCACTGCTTATTATCAGGATGTATGTGAAATTATAACATTTAAAAAACAAAGAGATTCAAAACTTGGTTGCAAAACAGAGACTCAAAACTTTTTTGCAGCCTCTTAACTTGTTTCCCTACTGCCAACTATGTCAAAGACGAACTCATCCCTAAAGCACACTTAGAGTTTATACTATCAGTTTTTCATCCAAATCCTCTTGTTGAAAAAAAAAGTAAACTATTTAATTCCATTTGCTTCTCAGAACATTTAGATGGAACCATGACAAATCTGTAATCTGTAAACTAAAGATTTGGTAAAAATATAATACAATTTCATTCAATTTCAATTTGCACATAAAGAATATGAAATATTTCCTCAACTCTAAGACAATCCTTTTTATCATCAATGACTTGATCATCTAATGTTACTATATTCAGAGTATGTGAGTAAAAGAGAATTTTCTGATAGGGAAAGCATTCAGAGTAAGCTTTGCTCAGAGATAAAAAGGACAGAAAAAAGCTTTAGTACAACCACAGACAATTCAAGAAGCACCCTTTTTTCACAATTTAGGAAATCATGTTTCACTCTCTTCCTTAATAGTGGGGAATACCCTCCCTCAGTAAGAAAAGAGTTTAGTCTACCAAACTACTGCGTACTTCTTAATCTTAAAAATGTTAAAAGAAATAGGAGCAAACTTTTGCCCTTGGAATATACAAAGATTTCTCAAATGAGACATAAAAAGCACAAAGCATAAAAGAAAAAAATGGTAAAAATTGGATTGTATAAAAATCACAAATATTTGCAAATTAAAAAGACAATGTTAAAAAATGAAGGCAAGCAGAAAGAATTGGGGAAAGTATGTTTTCAATGGAAGTATCTGACAACTTGTATCAAGAAAAAGAAAAAATCTCTTACAAGCCTATAATTAAGCAAACAATCCAATAAAAAATGGGCTAAGTATTTGAACAGATTTTTTTTATTAAAAAAATATGAATGATCAATTAACTCACAAAAAGACAATTAACTTCATTAGGAATAGGGGAAGATAAGTTAAAAGCACAATAAGATACCACTCTCTACCTCTTTAAATAACTACAATTTAAAAGACTGACAATGCTGAGTGTTGGAGAGGATATGGAGAAACTGGAACACTCATACACGGCTGATGGAAATATAAAAATGTCACATCTACTTTGGAACACTGCCAGTTTTTTTATATACATTCACTAAATATATGAGTCAGCATTGCACGCCTAGGTAACTGTCCCAGAGAGAAAAATGTATGTCAGACAAACACTTGCACACAAACGTTCAGCATCTTTATTCAGAATAGCAAAAAAGAAAAAAAGAAAAAAACAAAATCCTCCAATGTTCATCAGAAGAAGGGATAAACAAAAGGTTATATGGCCGTATAATGAAATACATAATAAAAAGGAACAAACTATTGACATATACAATAACGTGCTGAATCTCAAAAACATGCTGGCGAAAGGACAGAAACAGTTCATGTTGTATGATTCCTTTCATCTGAAATTCTAGAGAAGGCAAACAAGTCTAGGGAAAGCAGATCAATGACTGTCTGGGGCCAGAGGTAAAGGAAGTGACTGAACACAAAGGGGCATCGGCAAATACGGGGGATGGAAGTGCTCTGTAACTTGATGGTGACAGTGACTTCATGGGTTTACCCATCTGTCAAAATTCACTGAATCATATACTTTTAATGAGTACAGTTAGTCAAATGTAAATTAAGCTTCAATAAAGTTGATTGTTAAAAAAGAAGTAACCTCTTTTGGTCATTGTTTGAAAACTGAAAATAAATATGATTGTGCACACTTACAGACCATCTATCTATTAGGAAAGCATTCAAAAGTACATATGGCCCCTAGATGCAATGTAAAGTGTGAAGTAATTCATGAAATGTGTCTGCTAATGATTACAAAAACAAGTAAAGTCAAAAGGGTTGAAAATAAAAAGAAAAATGCATTGGAACCCATGCTGTTTAACATGCATAAAAGAAATCAGAAATATCTTAAAAGGGATAAGAAATTTGATTATCCAGTCTCCAATATCAATGAAATCTAATACAAAACTCAAATGAGACAAAACTGCCTCAAAATTGAGGTGAGATAGAGAAGAACCCTAAAAGTATTGAGTTAACATTAATAGTCCTAAGTGGAATGAATGAAAATTGGTTAGGACAGACTTTTATTGGCATATGCCATTTCCTCTGCACCTCCCTGTATCTCTGACTACTGGCTACCTAGCAATCCTCTTTTCTAATCTCTCCAGAAAATACTGTTTCTTCCACCAGAGCACATTATGACTGAGGTACGATACTCACTACTGTTTGCTTTACATACAAGCAAACTGTGTGAGCATCTTTGAGGCACCAACTCTTTTTAGTTGAAAAAAACATCTAAAACAGCGCCATGCACGTAATCATGGTACCAGTGTGGTTTAGGAGATGATAGCTTAAGGAAGAATGATTGCATTGATAACACCATTTAAACTTTCCAAATATACTAAATGTGAAAGGGCATGTTTGTTTCCTCAAAAAAGTTGTGGAAGTAGAAATATTTATGGTCCTCGCAGGCTACAGAGAATTTTAACAAACTACCACTCACACATGACTGAAGTTTAAAGTGGAGAAAGCCAGGGTTTCTTGCTGGAAAAAAAAATGCATTAGTGTTTCACTGGTGTTTAGTGGAAGTGTGTTTTATTCCTTCTAAGCTAAAGCTCCCAAAGGAAGGGTTTAAAAGGGATTCCTGCATCTTTAACCTAAGAGGATGAAGACCTTGATATGAAGGAAGGACAAAGCTAAGATTGCAGGGGAGAGAAAGGAACTGAAACAATCAATGTGTTGATGCCAGCTTAAAGAGGGTCACTGAGAGATCAGCATTACCTGCATCTGTTCCTTAATTAAAAAGAGAAAGATGACAGTGTCCACTACTCATCGCTATGGTAACATTTACACATCAGGCAGTTTGGAGCAGCAGGCCACTCAAAAGCAAAGCCCAGCACACGTTTAAGTCAATCCGTAGAATATATAGGCTTATGTAAAATATGCTGTGGCCAAGCTACAAAGTTTTAAAATCAAGCCAAGTGTTTATTTTCCTCAGGCATCTTCTAAGTTAGAAACATTAAAGAAAACATGCTAATGAAAAGGCAGAACAGGATACGACATGCGTGAGGGGGAGGCCTTTTAAAAGAGCTTTTGAACAGAATCTATTGTTTCTCTATGCAAGTTGTATTACATTATCTTTTGCTTTTCACCATTTCTATGATCCAAGCTACATCCACCCTAATTGTCTATGATTTTCATTGTTCATTTTGTTCCATTTTTATTCTGCAGAAATATATTTCACTTACACTAATTATTGTTTGTGTATGGTTTTTGTTAATTATAGATTTTCCATCCTTTTATCTTCTCGTTTCCTATCTCCTCATCCAATTCCTGCATCATCATTACTGTCATCAAAGAATGTTCATCACTGGAAAAAATGTGGTTTTCTTTTCAATAATCAAGCAAAACTTGTAGAACTTCTCATTACCTGAATGATGTTATATGTCATTTATTGTAATATCACACACACTCTGTATCATTCACTCTGTCAACAAGTTAGCTATTTAGTTATTTGTCCTACAGATACCTTTCTATAATTAAAAAAATAGTAAAAAGTTTAAAATCACATTACTGATGGCCATTACAAAATTTACAAGAATATTAGACACGTTTGCTCTATATTTTACATAGCTATTGTAACAGAAATGATTACCAAATCCGACTTTCTTATATACTGCATTTGCAAAATGCATCTTGTTTAACACAGTACTATCCTCTACCGCTATTTAAGCCCTTTACAAAGAAACAGGCTATTTTGCAACTCAAATTACCTTTCTCAGAATAGTTGCATTTCCATGAGCCAGCAAGGTATCTCAGGGAGGGATGGAATAGCACTGTTCACTCAGGCAGTACAATGTTCTACTGATATCAAGTTCCTTACATGGTCATCATTAACATTACTTTTACTTAAACACAGTAAAGTTCTTTGAGCTAGCAGTGTTTTAAATCTTCTCCACCCCCCCAGGGCATTTCTCTCTATTCTCCTGGTCTTATTTCCAATGTTCTGAATAGTAGCATATTTGAAAGCTGTAGGTTTAATATTGCAATAACACTTCATACGCAATCAAAGTGAATCTTTTGTAAGTTTTATTACACTGCTACTACAAATAGTTGCCTTCCACATCTTACTTTGACAGCACTTTCATTGTAAGTAACCAACTTTTATATGATCAATTTTCCTTCACATTTATTCTTGCTTTAAAAAATCTTCTAATTCCAGGTCAGACACATAGCAGCACTAGGCTGCATTATGACAATTTGAAAATAGCCAATTCAAAGAGCCCAAAATAATCAGTAAAATCCTTTTCAAGTAGTGTTTTGAAAAACTACAAAAGCATCACTCCTACTTTTGTTTAAGATATTTATCTTTTTCTAATTTTAAAGAATTATGCACTTCAATCACTTCCTGCCTCATTAAAGCTTTCTAAATAGGCAATTTAATCATGGGGAGTTCCTTTATTAAAATAGTAGAGACAGAACTGATCCTGTAATAAAACACTTTGAAAGTGAGAAACAAGTCGTGAAGTCTCACCCACAATCACCTGCCTCTTTATGCAAATCCTGAATCTAGCTGCTTCTCATATCCACTAGGGGGCTCATTACACAGTAAAAATAGGCTGGGCTCTTCATAGGTGCTTCCTTACTTTCTCACTTAATAGCACGAAGGAGAAAATAAGTTTTCAACAACAATGACAAAAATCACTTCAACAGAACTAATGGTAAAGATTTCAATAAAACTGGATGCTGAAAAATATTCCTGTTTATTTTTAAATAAAGCTACTATTTTAAAATCCACATTTGGAAACTAAGCGTACAGTGCATATTCCTAGTTTCCAAAAAATAAAGGCAGAAGCAGAGTCCCTGGGAAGCATACATCCACAAGTTCAACTCTGCTATAACACAAACTTACTTTAATGCTAAAGTCATTGAAACTTTTGTCTGATGATACATTATGGAATAACGATGTTCATATTTTTAAAGAAACTTACAAAAGTCATCGACTGCATCCCTCTGCCCCAAATCGATGAGTGAAGTATCACCACTCACCAGTGGTTCTTCAACAGGTTTGGTCTACGGACTCCTTAAGCAAAAACATAGAACTAAAGATTCTGTAAATCAACTATCTTGCCCCATCCTCTTCCCAATGCAAATAAAGCTTCCAAAAATTCATGACAAACCTAGTCTTGCTTTTAATAAAGTCCAAAGATTAGCTATCATCTAACCAAATGTTACAAAACTCATAGGAAACAACACAACAATAACGCAGGCACCTTTATGGCTGAGATATTGTGAACTAAAAGAAAAATATATATATTTGGCCTTCCTGCCTCACAGCTCCCACAAACCCTTAGAATTTCCTGAGTGTTGAGAGTGATCAAGGTGTCTTTTTTAATGTTAATGTGGTGACTTCTGAAAAGCAGGTTAGGGACAGGAGCTGGTTGCCAGAGGAGCCAATCATGTGATTAGAATGTTTGTAATAGGGAAGAACAAATCTGACTCCATATTAGATCTGCTCCTTTGGTTCTAGCCTTGTGCTCTGTTTCCTGGGCTTAGTCATACTGGATCTGCATCTTTTGTAAAAGAATGTTGCCTATACCTTGAAATACACAGGACAGTCCTTTCTCAAGGCTCTGACCTTAAGGGTATAAGGTCATTTCCCATTCAAGTGGAGATAAAAACTTGCAGAACAGAGATTAACATTTGTCTTGTTGGAGGTTTACAGGAACATCGTGACCTGACCCACGTGGACAGCTACAAGAACAAATGACTCCGACATCAAGAAGTTTGCAACAACCAACTACACCCCCTCCCCAGCCCTTTTCAGTATAAAAGGAGCTAGAATTCTGACTTGGGGAAAACGGTTCTCTAGGAAATAAGTACCCATCTTCTCAGTCTGCTGGCTTTCCGAATAAGGTCATTATTCCTTGCTCCTGCACCTCGTTTACCAATTTACTGGCCTGTCACGCAGCAAGCAGAACAAGTTTGAACTGAGTACTAGGTTGGAACTTTCAGTCTCGCCTCCTACTTCCAGGGAGGGGAGAGGAGTTGGCGATGGAATCAATCACCAACTGCTGATGATTTAATCAATCCTGCCTATGTCATGAAGCCTCTGTAAAAACCCCAAAGGATAGGGTTTGGGGAGCCCCCAGGTTGGTGAACATGTGGAGGCACTGGGAGAGTGACACACTTACAGAGACCTCTGCATCCTTGGTTTGGTGGTTGTTGGGTTACATCCTTTCTCAATAAACTGGTGATCTAGTTCATCAAGTGTTTCTCTGAGTTCTCTGAGTTGCTCTAGCAAACTGATGGAACCCAAGAAGGGGGTCATAAAAATCTCCAAACTATAGTCAGTCAGTCAGAAGCACAGGTAGTAAATTTGGTTTGAGATGGGCATCTGCAGTGGGGCCTGGGGAGCAGTCTTGTAGGACTGAACCCTTAACCTATGGAAGCTGGTGCTATTTCCAGATAGACTGTTTCATAACTGAGATGAATTCCTGAACACCCTGCTGCTGTCCAAGAATTGCTTGTTGGAAGTACGAGGAAATCCCCATCCCCATGTTGGAATTGGTCTCAGACCATTTTAACAGCCTAGCAGTAATATAGATTAAGACCTTCTCTTACTCAGTTTTAGATGGTCAGCCTAGGTCTTACATCAAAGACATTAAATATTTGATAAACAAATGGATGACTGATCTAGGAAGAAACAATGACAACCAATGATTTCCCTGTGATTCAAATGTATATAGGAAAATGCTGCATTTTCAAATATCTCTATAAAAAATACATAAAGTGCCTGATTGATGAGCATCAAGGTGGAGTGAATTTAAGAGGTCCTAAGGCCTATTTCCCAAATTTTACACTAGGTCAGAGTTACTCAACCTCAGCATTATTGACAGTCTGGGTCAAACATGGAAGACTGCTGTGCATTACGGGACATCTAGAAGCACCCTAAGCTTCTGCTACCTACATCCCAATAGCAGCCCTTGATTGTGACAAGCAAACATGTCTCCTGACATTGCCAAATGTCCCCTGGGGGTTAAAATCACCCCCAGTTGAGAATACTGCACTAAGCATATCACATTTCTAAATGTGAAATCACCAAGAGGAATCTAGAAAAGGCTTCATGGATTATTTTAAACATCAGATAATGTCTATCAAAGGGCAAAGTCACCATCTCTGTTTGGGCTGCAGGGAATGAAGAGTGTGTACAATGCAGTCCATGAGTGATATATTAGACTAGCCAACCCTGTCAGCTCTTGGGTCTTACCAAGTCTAATTAAAACAATTACCAGAAATAGAAGTCATATGATAGTATCACTAATAAGAGCATTGTAATATATTAATGTATTGGTTGTTTTAATGCCTAACAAATCTGTGTACATCATTGAGAAACAAATCCGTTATCTGTCTGGTTTAGCTCAAAATCAATATTTATTGAATATACATCTCTTAAAATTGGAAATTCCAATAATTCAGATTGTAAGATGACTTGAAATCTACTGATCTTTACAACCATGAGATTTCTCATATGTAAACTTCTAATGAAGTGGGGTTTCTTTTAAAAAGCTTTTCTTGTTAAAAATCTCAAAGCTGAAAAAAAAAAACTACCATTAAAACTCAGAATTCTTCTTGATGGTAATTCTTCAAATATGTGATGACTCATCGGAGGCCCTCAAAAGCTTCCCCTTTTCTTTACTAATCACAACTTCAATCATTACTCATAAAGTATTTTTCCTTGACCTTTAATTATTTTAGGTTAATCCACTGTAGATATTTTCCCCTTTCTCTACATTCCTTCTTAATGGAACAATCTCTTTTTGGTTCAGCTTCTGTAAAGTGTCTTGCCATCACCAAGAATGGTGAGAGATTAACAGTACTGGTTTTTTTTTTTTTTTCTCTATATATAAAGTAGCTAAGCTTATCAATCGTCACAACAAATAGCCAAATAGGGAGGAACAAAGCTTTAACAAAAATAAGAGACTCCTAAAGCCATTTTACTACGGCTTCACTACCAAAATTTGGTAGTCAAATATTTCAAGATGTTTAAATGGTTTTGTCATTGGAAGGGATAATGACGTCATCACTAATGACAGTTCACTGATACCGAGAGATCTGATCATCTCAAAGACCAGTGATTGGTAAACCACAGCCTGTATGCCAAATTCAGGCTGCCATTATTTTTTTCAATAAAGATTTATTGGAACACAGCCACACTCTATGTTGGTGAATTGTGTACAGCTGCTTCCATGCTAATATGGCAGAGTTAAGTTGTAACAGAGGCTATCTAGTGCTTGAAGCCTAAAGTGTGTACTCTTTGGCCCTTTACAGAAAAGGTTTGTTGGCCTTTTCTGCAGAACATCAAATAAGAGTCATCAAGTAGAAAACAAACAGACGGAATGTGGTTGATTTCCTCTGAGGTGCAGGCACACAGAACACTGCCTGGTCCTTGTATCTGAATCATTGCTTTCAGAAAGCATCAATGGAAAGAATTTTTCTAGAATTCCTTTTTCTCCTTCAATATTTAGAAGTTTATTCTCATATTCCTTATAAAGACTGAAAAGCAAAAAAAAAAAAAATTATTCCTATGACTTATCGATTACTGATTCTCAATCTTATCAGACCCAAGACATATTTTTAAATAAAGATTTTCATTGTCCCCTTATTACTCTGAAATGAAAGTCATAAATAATATAAATTACTTGGGCACAGATTACAACAAAATCAATATAATGTCCTAGCTATAATATAAAGGAGAAAATAAAAAGGAGTAATTTAAATTAAATTGATATGTATTAAAATATGTAAATTCTCAATATGTCTACGCTGGAAGGAAAAATGATCAAGTCATATATTTGCAACTATGTGTAAATCGCTAAAAATCCAGAGGTAAAAGTACAGATCAATACAGTTGGGCTGTTACTTGGTAACTCACGTATCACAAGGTGACCTAACATTTTAAATAATGAACACGTAAGTGAAGCATGGAACAAAATGAAATATAATCTCTCTTTGTTTTACCATTTTTGGGTTGCATGTCTGAAAAAAATTAATGTATATTAAACTATACAAAAATACTTTGTTTTGATATGTAATACAAAATTAGATCTCTGGCTCAAATAATTGTAAACCATATAAATTTTTTATTACTATGCTGTGATATACAGAGCTTCTGATTTAGGATTGTGGGCATTCCTCTCCAATCTCTTAGATATAATAATAAAGTGTAAAGAGATATAAAACACAACAACAATAAAAAACATGGGATGAAATGATCAGTGGATAAGAATTTTCAACAGATTTCTGGACAATCTAAAGGAATGAGAGAAAGAATGACTGATAAAATAGAAAGGGGAAAACCACAATCTGGAAGAGCCGGGAAGGGAGCACAAATGACAATGTAACTAGGTACCCTGCTACACTTCAGGAAGGCTCAGCACTTGGAAATTAGGGCCAACTCGGAGAGCAGGAAGGGAAAGTGAAATGGAAAACTTGACCATTAAGGAACTCAAAATTCCACTCAGTAGCTTCATGTCTGTGTGCATATTGCTCAAAATTCAGCAATACACAAAAATCCTGTGAAGGAAAAACAAAAGGAAGAATTTTTGCTAAAGAGATTGACAATCCTCTAAGAAAAGCCCTCTCTGGTTTGAAGGACTGAGGAGATTAGAACTGTGGCTGGACTTCTGACCACCACCTCACCTCAAGTAAAGCTTACTTATTGACAATTTCTGTTCGGATATAGACCTGAGTCTATTCCTTCTCTTTACAATTTCATACAGGCAAATAAAAATCCGCAAACATTTTATGAAAACAAATATATGCATGTTCGTGTACGAAGCATTTATGCTGTACACAGAAATTGACACAATATTGTAAACTGACTATACTTCAATAAAAATATATATACAAAGAAAGAAAGGAAAGAAAGGAAAGGAAGGAAGGAAGGAAGGAAGGAAGGAAGAAAGAAAGAAAGAAAGAAAGAAAGAAAGAAGAAAGAAGAAGAAGAAGAAAGGAAGGAAGGAAAGAAAGAAAGAAAGAAGGAAGAAAGAAAGAAAGGAAGGAAGAAAGAATCAGTAAACATTTGAGAAAAGTTTGCAGCCTGAAAAGGAACAACCAAATTAAAAAAAAAAAAAAAAAAAAAAAAAAAAGATTCCAGGGAAAGCAAATAACTCAGGGCAGAGAAATTTTTTTTAAAATAAATCTCAAAATCTTCAGAGAGACTTGAAAAGACATTGAATTATAAAATGATAAGATTCTATGAATAGTGAAGTATCAGAAAAGGAAAAAGTACACTTAAAAATTTTAAATGGGTGGGCTGAATTTTTTTAACTCCAAGACAGAGATTGAAATGGAACAAAAATATAAATGGAATATATAAGAAAATAGCCACGAAGAATCAACACAAAAAGTTTTAATATATAAAAAAAGATAAAAGGAAGTGACAGAAATTAAAGATTATTCAAATCCAGAAGACATTACTATTCTTCATAAAAGGACCGACAGATAACCTAATCTTATTAGTCAAAAAATAAGCTGTTTTTTAAAAAGCAAAGTATCAATTAAATAAATTACTCATCTTGACATATCTTTTGTGAAATTTTGAAAAACTGAAATGGTTTAGAAAACTTAGACTTCTGTGTCTCATAGAACTATGGAAGTCAAGTGTTTGAGTGGAGTAAAATCATGTTCAGACATGTGGAGTCTCAGAAATTTCTGTTCTTATGCAAAGTTTCTTAGTAAGTTATTGGGGGATAGACCCTGATAAGCTCTGAAGCAAGTCCAAAAAATAATGAGAACAGTCCAAAGAGCATTCAGAAAATAAAGTCTCCAGGAAGAAATAAGAGGGAAAAAAACGAACAAACAAACCAAAAAAACCCTAAGTGGGAGGAAGGTATGCAGTAAAATAAGGGATATGCCAGAGTCTGAAAAATTGAGGATATGATAAAGGCAAATATTGCAAAGAAATAAATAAATAAAAAGAAAGGAAGGCAATTAGAAACTTCAACATGAAAAACAAAGAGCTGCCCATAAAGGACATATAATCATAGTTTGCTTGTTAGATGTACAGTAAAAATTTGCATAGTCATAACAAGGTAAATACTGTATACTGATCTTTAACTTTTAGAATCAACATATAGATAAATAATTGGGGATTTAATGATGCTTTCAGAACATCATGATGCTTTTAGAACAGAACGCAAATGCTATTATCTTTGACATTGTTAATACAGAAGTGTAGATGACAGAAATTGTGAAGGAGGAGGGTGGAAATGAAAGCCAAAAAAAAAAAAAAAAGGATAAGAATGCTAATGTCTTCCCTTAGTAAAACGGAACATCAAGAGATACAGTAAGTAGCAATATTAATTAAAAGTATGAGTAGATTCCTAAATTTAAAAGACAACCAAAAGAGAAGCAAAGTCGAGCACTATAACTCTATCAAAGGATAGGAGAAAGGGTGAGAGAATGTTGTAAGTGAGCTGAATCCTTTTCTGTCACAGCAGCGGATCCCTCAAACGCCTGAATTTGATAAATCAAGAAACAGTGCTGTATACATAGTATCGACAACATAGACTTTCAACATATACTTGGCATGGATTCCACTAGCAGTCTGGTGAAGACTATGGAACTACTCACAAAATAATATTTCAAATGCAGAAAATAAAATACATAGAAATGCAAAGGAAATCAATTATACTGAAATAAAAAATACTGAACAAATACGTGATAGAGCAACAGACATGCTTCTTCACTAATGCATTAAATAACAAGGTCTAATTTTGGAAGTAGAGACGAGTGTAAATAATATTTCAAGATAGATTCTGCAACTACTTAATGTCATATGAAAATACTTCTGAATTCGATCACTGATTAAAGTCACAGTTCTGGGAACACTACTGTGGACAGTTGCCTAAGCTAAATTTCAATTTGGATGTAACTTTTCCCCCCATCCAAGCACACAGACTTCATGAATTCTATTCATTGACTCCAGGTTAAAAATGCCTGACTTAGAAGAATGGAGAAGAAATTAAAATAAAATAAGAATGCTTGCCTCTGGAAAATGCTGTAGGGCTAATGGATGTGATAAAGTACAGAACCACTGCTAGGTACTGTTTGGTTTTTTTTTAAGCACATGTATGTATTACTTTGGTAACAATATTTAAAACACTTTACTTAAAAAAATGTTCATATGTAATGCAATACATGTATGTATATAATATATGATATAATAATATAATATGCTGGGCCTTATATTTCTCAAACCTGATAATTATCTAAAAATGAAAAATTCCTAAGCCCTTATTTACCTTGAAATCATTGGCAGAGACAGTTCTCAAAGCCTCAATAAAAAAAAAAAAAAACTATCAAAGGTCATTAAATATCTTGATACTATCAAACAATTAGATGAGGTTACTTGACATGGTCACAGATCATTTTTTAAAACCCTAGGAAATCCCTATTCATCAGTAATTGTATTTATTCAATTGTAGGCAGGAAAATGCATCTGCAGATGAAAGCAGGCATCATAGTCTTGGTCAAACGTGAAAAAGCTTCAAGTGAAATAGAATCTAATTGACCTGTGTTACTTCTTAATCAAGGCATCGACAGCTTCAAGGAGAACAGCATAACAGAAAAATACAACCAATACCACAGTAGGGTTATTGTAAACAGGCATCTGGAAGATAATATGAGAACGACTTTAAATTACACAAATGTGTTCCTATGAAACCTAGCAGTAACTGAGATTATGCATGTGAATGTTCTCTGCAGACTGAAAAGACAGGCGTTGAGAAATACAGGAGAGTTCTGATCTCAATAGAAGAAGTATTAATGATGTTGTCTTTAGACATACCCCTTAACCTTTCTGAGACTGTCTGCTCATGCAAAAAAGTAAAGAGGGATTATTCTGAAACAGTATTTGGTCCTACACAATTCTAAAGATTTTGAATTTAATCTATGATTTAAATTTAAACTGGTATTTTTTCTTATTGGTATTAGACACTACACATTAAGAATCTGGTTGTTTGAAAAAAAAATATTCCTTAACTTCCTCTGGGTTTGATTCTTTATAAAACAAATCTAAAATTCCTTAACCTCCATAGTGAACAAAATGTAAACAGAGGTTTCCCATTTTATAAATTTTTTTGCATCATTAGAACTATTCACTAGCAATTGTAAGAAATCACTGAAAAATGAAAGGCATTATATTGGGCATGCTGTATACATGACTAGCTGATTTACACTTGAGGTTACATTTTACTTTTTAAATTTTGTAAATGAATGCAGATTCTTAAAAATATCTCTGAACTTGGCAAGAATCACATTTTAAATGTAACTATGTAAAACCATAATTTATAGAGCACCTCCATTTAACAATCCACTCCACTCTATCTTAATGTGAAACTAAAATAGGTAATAAGATATTGGAGAATATTAAAAATAAATACATGTCCTTCCAATACAAATAATTATTTCACTGAATTAAAAAGATCTTTTACTCTTTTTCATTTAATGTGTTATTAAAGAGTAATATACATGGAAAAAGTGCACATAGTGTCCAGCTCAGTATCTGTAACAATTAAACTTATCTGTGAAATCCTGCACCTAAATCAAGAAATAAAACATCACCAGCACCCCAAAAGGCCTTCCCTTTGTAGCCGTTTCCAAATATTCCCGGGGTAACAACTACTCTCACTTTAGAAGCAGCATAAGTCAGCTTCATCAATTTATATATATACTTTATATAAGTGGAATCATATATGTATACTAGTTTGTGTTTGGCTCACACACTCAGCATTATGCTTGTGGAATTCATATATAGCTGTGTGCTGTTGTAGACCACACATTTTCATTACTGTATAGCTTCCCACTTCAAAAATAAACAACAATTTATTTATACATTCTATATTCTTTAGGCATCTGTGTGGTTTCTTGGTTCGGGCTATTGTAACAGCGCTACTCTGAACATTCTAGTACATATCTTTCAGGGAACATGTATATGTGTGTATTTGCTGGATGTACACATAGAGGCGGAATTGGAATTACAGGTATTCACTCATATGTTCAACATTAGTACATACTAAACAGTTTCGTAAGTGGTTATGCCAATTTACATTCTCACCAGCAGAGTATTAGAGCTCTGGTTTTTCTCTATCCCAACACTAAGTATTTTGTTTAAAAAAAAATCTTACTTTTAATTTAGTGAATAGTCATACTATACTTACTAAAGTTAGCCACTTTAAATAGGTTACTTTTCTAAATATCACAAGTGGTAAAGATCCAGAGAGCAAAATCTTTTATTATATAAAATACCTTTTCAAACTATTATTTCAGAACTATCCAACCCTCCATCACCTAACCAACACAAAGAAAAATGATTTTATTTAGAATAAGAAAAGGAAGATACCATTAGAAATGGTGACATGGCCTTCAAAAACAGAGTTGAACAACCCTTCTCCTAAGAAATATCATGAAGTCTACCGGCCTATGAGTCATTTAAGACTAAGTAAAGAGATAATCTATTTATTGACAGACAAAGAAATACAGTGTACCTGTAGCTTTTCCTTATGGCAGAAGACTCAAATGGATTATTTAAGGCTCTGATCTGATTCAAGAATTATGTTTTATTTAGCCTTCAGTATGATTTTGTCCCCCTTTTTTGAGAAAGATTTAAAAGTCGGGACATTTTACACAAGCATCTACACTTCTGACTTTGCTGGAAAAAAATAAGACTAGGTAACAACAAACCTAACACACTCAGCAAAAAGAAAAATAGTAACATCCCCCTTTGGTTGAAGCTGGTGCTCTCCGAGTTTTCCAAGGTATCTATTTTATTTCCAATTATCCCTAACATGAGGTCTGGGCCCAGAGCAGAACTGAGTTCCGACGAAGCAAATTTTGGGACAGTTGAATTCTTACACGAGGCCCATTTCACCCACTGCATTACCTTCCTCATCTGGGGTTAAAATGCTTACAAAACAGACACAATTTTGGAGCATCAACATTTTATAACGACGCTATCAAGGACTTTGAGAATTTTAGAAAATGGCTCCAGATTATATACGTTTTTATGACAACTGACAATGACTACAGAATCATAAAGATATAGCACAGGGGAGGAACTGACTTACAGGCCAGGTAGGACACTGGGACACTGGGTTCTGGGGATCTTTCCTCAGATGGAAGTTCCTCCTCCACTTTTAAGGGTTATGAAATTCTAAATTGCTTGACAGTGGCATCAGAAGTATCTGTCCAAGATCAAAGTCTGGTTCATTAAGAAGGGGAAGGTTATGATTCAAGACAAAGTGCCATCACAGATTAAAACAAGTTATCACCCCAAGCAGAGTAGTCCCTTCACAGAATGTTACACAACCTTTTGATATTTTGTCCATAAGACAAAAGTGAACACAGATCAGAATATTAAAAGGTAATGTATATCCTAAAAATATACCAGAGTATGACAAATAAGGTTTTAAGCTATTTAGTAAAATGAATGTACTCCTAGTGGATATTTAGTTTACATTATAAGGCATAATAACCCCTGAAACAGTACACTGTTATATTTTTATATAAGCTATTATATTTTTGTTTTGCTGCTGTTTGTTTCCATCGCTTTGCTGAAAAATATGAAAAAGAAAGTTTCTCAAAAGCAATTTCTATAAGTGAATTAGAGGTCAGCAGAACATAACTCGACGGAAAAAGTGTTTGAAGGACACAATGTGATGTTAACTTGAAGTAATGTGATGTTTACTTAAGGAGCTGAGAAACTGCTGCTGGGCTGCTGTGAAGCCATTAGAGGCAAGTTCAATGTCAACCAAGGTGAGAGGTTACGCATAAAGTTCGCCAACAAAAGCCAAGATTTGACCAGCGTGTTTTCATTAAAATCATTACTGAAAGCGAGCAGAGCAGTCATGGCCAGGTCCCCCACTGACTGTGCACTTCACCTGGCCTCACGCAGGTGAAGAGACAACTACTTGCTACAGCATCATCTTCAGAGCGCCTTCCTCACTGCCCATTTCTTCTAATCCACTAGCATCCTCATAGACGCTTCTTTTGTTTCTCTGTTGAAAAGAAGTATTGGCATAGGAAAAATTCCATTGACCAATACTATTAAAAAAAAAAAAGGTAACTAATTCAAATAGCCAATAACACCACAAAGTGCATCGATACATCTAAGAGACCTAGTTAGAAAAACACCTTCTCTCCTTTTTAAATTCCCTGAATTACACGGAATAAACATACTAACTAGCAAGATAAACAGTCCTTCTCTCGATTATTAACAGGCAAGTTTCCACAGAAAAGCAACTTCAACTTGTGCCTCCTGCAAACCCTTTCCCTTCATCAAAGCTTACTTGCAGGCTGCTTTTCATTCCCCAACCATAATGAGGCTGAAATTCAAATAGATGGATAATTTCACTAAGCATTATAAGGAAATTGTGTATGCTGCAGTAAGTCAAAGGGCATACCTCCAAAGCAATTTAACTTACAATAAGATACACATCTTTCCTTTTATTCCTTGTACCAACCTCCAGATTCAATCAGGAGTTGACTATAAACCATTTGACATAAATATTAGGCATATTCCAAAAAAGAGAAGTAGTTACAACTGTGCATACAAAACCAAACAGCATCGCATTACTGACATGCATAATATAAAGATGTTCTTTCTAAAACAGCCTCATCCCATTGAGGACCAGGGCTGAGAAGCTGGCACTCCCAGCTGGGTGAGTGACCCCATCCCCTCTCATTCTCGATGTGTCCTTCCAGAAGCTGTGCACTAACTTTAGGAGTCTCGCCTCTCCCTGAAAGGACAATCCCACCCTCTTTGTGACAAAAAGTTTGATTATTTAAGTGAAATCAAATGGCTGGAAAAATATTTGTGTAAAGCTTCATCTTGTAGGGAAATCTAGAACAGTCAGAGACTCATGTTAAATACTGTATGCCGTTTTTCTTTTTTTAATTAAAGAGTCTTTCTATCCTCCCTTGATCCCCTCCTGCTGCCCCAATCCACTTTGTAATTGTACTTTCTTCTCCTTTGTAATAATCTTTCATTAAGGTGTTTGCTCAGCGGCAAGCCGTTCTTATTGGCTAATGTAGATTTTAAAGTAAGGTAGGAAAAATTTCTTTGTACCTCCTGCACAGAAATTACTTGGAAACCAAAATCATACAATGCATACAACAGGTCTGTTCTAACAACAGACCTTGGAAATTTGGAGGATGGCTTTACCCGACAAAACCATTCACTGATTAGTTCACAGAAGAGAGTGAAAGTCAATCTTCTGGGACACTCCAGTAATTACTCCAGCAACAAGGAAGGCAGGTTTCATTGTAAATAGCATACGTCAAAACCACCTTCCGTTATGCAAATGTCCTTGCATAAATCGCTTCTGGCAATATCATGAAATATGACCGAAAAAAAAAAAGAAAAAGAAAGAAAGAAAAGAAAAGAAATGCATTTTGAATGGATCTGCAAGACTCCATCGTGATACAAATCTGGTCAAGAGTTCTCAGAAAAGAAGAATTAGGGTCCAGTGAGCTACATTCACCACTGGTCTCCACTGGAAACTAATGGACTAATTGGAATAAAATATTTCTCAAAGATAGCCACTATCCTTTTTAAATCTAAAAGAGGTTATTCAGCCTTTATTATAATTTAGTCATTCAGCATATAAGAAATGAAGAGTAACCATAAATACATGATGGCAGTATTTGTGATACATATTCAGATACACTGGTAAGTGTAAAGCAGGGTTTTGTTTTCCGCCAGATTCCATTCTGAATAATGTAGTGATATCATAGATCTCCTCAAACTCTAAGCACAAAGAGAATCTCTGTGGAAGGGAAGATGAGAGACATTTTCTGATGATGATAAATATAGCTTATTTTTCAAAAAGAGAGAATGATGAATTACATTAAAATTAGATTGACTTTTAATCCTGGGTCAAAAATATATAAAAACCCTGATTTTTGAATGCAAATACAATTCCCCATTGAAAAAGTTCTTTTCTTGGATTTATTATATAGGTCAAACTTTCCTGAAGGAGGAATCTCAGAGCAATTTCATGAGGGATGTAAAGGTTTGGAAGACATGAACACAGACCCCCATGAGGAAACACCAGTGGCGGACTTATTCCTCCCCATCCGTCTTCCTCCCCTCACCTCCATCTCTCATAGCATGACAGACACAACATGTACTCAGTCATTCAGCAAATAGTTACTGAGCACCCACGGACTCCGTGTCAACAAAACTACAAACAGCGCAGAGCAACTAACTAACATCAGGCTTCCCCATCGCTGCAAAATGCCTCTCAGCCTCTTCTATTTTCCTCACTCTCTTCGGACCGTGATCTCTGAGTACTAAGAAAAAGAAAACTCAGAAAACATTTAAAGACTGTCTCGCTGTGTGTCTAATAGATGCACTGAACTTAAAATAATGTACATTTTCAATACCTGTACTTGAACCCCTTCCTTTCCTTCCAACAAGCATTTAAACCAACTGAAGTCTCTCTCATCTTAAAGACATAAAATCAAAAAAAATTAAAAAAACCCAAAAAACCTTCCGTAGACATCACTTTACCTCCAAAGAGAGAAAAGTCTGGGACTTTCTTTTTTCGGCATTCCCTCACTTTTCACTCTCTTCTCTACTCACACCTCGTTGGCTTCTCACCACCGCTCTCCCAAGGCTGCCAGCGCAAGGCCTCCAGTGGCCCCCACGAGGCCTCCAGTGGCCCCCACAGCGCTGCATCTGAGGGGCGCTTTTAGAGCCGCACTGCGCCTGACGTCTCCGCAGGACTTCAACCAGCACGGCCACTTCCCTCCTCACGCCCGCTCTCTTCTCTGGGTTTTCAGGACACTCTCTACCTTCTCTCTAAACCCTCTTTCCTCCACAGCCCAACCCTTGAAGGTAAGAGTTCCTCAGAGCTACATTCCAGGTCCTCTTTTGAGTCACGATACAATCCTGTCCGCTCCCGTAGGTTAAACTCCCACCTACATGCCAATGCCTTCAAAAATCTGGCTCTCCTTCCTAGACCCTTACAATATGCTCATAACTCACTTACTCAAATAGTAAACAACTATGCCCTGGAAAGTCTACATGACTGAACAGGTCTTTAATCTGAGCTTCCCTGCTTCTCCACAACATCCATTCAGCCCACAAGCATCTTTTGTCTGGACTGATGAAACAGGCTACAGTAACACTGTTTTATAGTGCAAATCTACCCTGTCATTGTCCAGATGAAATAAGTTCCTTGGCTTCCTTCTGTCAAAATCCAACACCTGTGTACAGAATCCTTCCTCATCTAGCTGGACATAGCCCTCTATCTTATAATTCAGCACGTCTCTGTCCCTATGCTCTCTGGAGTCACTGCCCATGATGACTTGACTCATCCCAGCACCCACCTTCATACAAACTGCTCCTTCAGTGGAATTCTTTCCTTTCCTCCCACCCTTCACTTAATTACACCCTGCTTCAGGTCTGATCTTGGCTTCTCAGGGATGCCTTCCCTGAAGCTCAACAAACTAGTGTTATGGTTCTGTGCTCGTATTAACTATCATATGACTGGTATATATTACAAATGGATTTAACAGACGATTGCACATGATAAATAAATATCTTATTTTTAAATGAAGACCAAATACAATAAATTAAGTTGGGTACTGAGGTTAGCTCATTACCTTACTAATGCCATCGAGTCTCTGCCAGGACAGTTCTAAATTTCTGTATCCCTAGATTCACTTATAAGCAACTTGAAAGCAGAGATTAAGAAAGTTCCTAAGCTTCCCCTCCATACTTTTGCCATCATTCTTGCTGCCACAGGGTAGGAATAAAATTGGAGACCCTCCTTTATCCTACAGCCTTGGCAAGGCATTAAATTCTTAAGTCTCCTCTCCAATGAGACAACAAACCAGTACTCCCTTTGGATGAGGATGAAACATCCTGGACTCTAACTTGGGAAGCTTGAGCCCCAAACCAAACACATAGAAAAGTGAGCACATTACAGTAACACCATCTAGTTTGGTCTAATTTTTATATCAGTTGCTTCCCTGCAGCCCTCAGGTTAGCCCACAGCCCCCATGGCAGATCCACTCTGGTAGATACATAGCATAATCTCCTGTGATTTGGTAAAAAATGCTTTCTCATGGATAATTTTTACCCTACGGATCATTTTTTTTTTCCTTCTATAAGCATCCAGCCAGCCTTGGCTACTTTCTCTGGAGGGTTTCTTGGGTTTTTTGTCCCTCAGCTATAACAAACTTCCTTTCTCTTTTTAGCAGTGTATGCTGCTGCTGTTGAGTTTTTTGTTATTTTTATTAGCATATAGAGCAATATTTTAAATTAATTCTCAGATGAATGGATTTTTCAATGAGATTATTAAATGCATTCTGTTAGATATCTGATAAGGACGTTCTGAGCAAAACTTCTGTGCCGACCACTGTGCTAAATATTAACAGTACACTGTGAAGAAACAGGCATCGACCTTTACTCCTCTCTCAGGAAGCTGACAACGTCGTGGGGGAGAAAGGCAGTAAATAAGTAAACATAATGACATAAAATTCTATAATTGTAAGCATATGAAGAAAAACAAACATGATGAAAAGCCAGAAAAAAAAGGGCAGGATACGAATTTAGATAGGAAAGCAAGGAAGAAACTTGACATTTTGGCAGAGCCCGGAAGGATAAGAAAAAGCCGGGGGGGAGGGAGGGGAGGGGAGGGGGCAGTTCTACTGAGTGGGAACAGTGCATGCAAAGGTCCTAATTTGGGGATAGCTTTTGCCATGTTTGCCAAACTGAACGGTAGTGTGATTTGAACTTCATAAATAAGAGAGTAATGGCTCAAACTGAAGTCCCAGTAGAGAACAGAAGCCATATCCTGCAAAGACTATTGGTCATGGCAAAAAATTTGGATTTAATTCCAGTTATAATGAGAAGCCATTGGAGGGCATTAAATAGGAGAATAACATGGTATGATTTATATCTTATAACCTGATTTATATTTTAAAGGGATCACTAGGGCTGTGTGAGAAACAGATTTGTGGGAGAGGGACAAGAGGGTAAGCAGAGTGACCAACTGGAACACCACTGCTAAGTCCAGAAGAAAAAGGGTAAAGTAGGAAGGTGGCAATGGAGAAAAGAACAGATGAGGAAAGTGTCAAGACAGAATCTGCAAATAGGAAAACTGGGATTTGCTAATAGATTTAAACATAATTACATACCTTTACCAGAATATCTGACTACCACAAATCTATACAAACATTCAGTCATGAGTTAACTTCCATTGTGATTCCATAATCAGGTGGATGGATGATACTAACTTAAAGCGAAGAATAATTTAGAGAGAATCTTGAAAATATATCCATAATGAAGGTCCCTTTGAAGGAATGTTAAACACCTTTTCAGTTGAATAAGCCATTTATAGTCATTAGCAACATATTAAGGGCTTTAGTCTATGTCTGTTAAAAAGTTCAGTACAACAGGAATATTACTTTTCCCATGGCTAATGTACCTTTTACTAATTATTTAAAAGAGATGCTGTGGACTGTGTTAGCTACACATTTCACTGGCCCAGCATGCTATCCCATTCCTCATCCATTTTTCTTTGGGGGTGTTCCTCTTTCATACTTGTGGCTTGGGTTTGTGCACTTGGCCCATCCCTGGCTCTGTACCTGACCTCTGTGGCCAGACCAAAAAAAAAAAAAAAAAAAAAAAAAAAAACTGTGCAGGAATGGGGATGTACCCAAATCAGGCTTTCTCTGGGTTTTTCTGAATTGCACATAGTGGGTGGTGCTCCCTCCCTAATTGAGAGCTGGAGCTGTCAGTACGGAGGACCCCCGAGTTCGGCCTGAGCCGCAGTAGTAAATCAGAGCAGAATCAATTAGAAGATACTAGAAAAGGAGGGGAGGAAAGGAAGTTTCTAAAATCAAGCCAGTTTAAGTTAATCTGAGCTGAGTGAATTTTACTACAACTGAGAGTCCTAACTCATAGAGAGGGAAATACATTTAATAAAAAGAACCCAAAAGATACGGGGTAAAAGCTTTTAAAGGTGAAAGCTGAGTACAACCAGGGAGAAGGAAAGGTAGATCTGAAACAACGTATTTGGAAGAAGTGGTGTGAACATACATGCAGCTTATACATCCAGATGCTTCGATAAACGGTTACATGAGAGCACTACTGACGAAAACGGAGTCTAGGGTGAATAATGTGTGTGGCCAGTGTGTCTTCGGAAAGTGTGTTCAGCTCCAGTGAGTAAGATACACACTGGGAGAGCACGTGAAAGAGTAAGGACAGCCTGCTCATCTGAACGGGACGGGGGCAGAGGGAAAAACTCCCGTTCTGTGCGCCTCTCCCGGAAGCCTGAAGCAGCTCCAATCCGCTGGACTTCGGAATTCACAATCTGTAACGTCTTCACTGTGTGGATGTTTCATTTCACTGGCCGAAGCTGGTCTGCTGGAAGAGACGTGTATTTTCCTAGACTGAGGACCGCGGAAACGGGGGAGACAGAGAAGAGGAAAAGAAACAAGCCATGGCAGCACACGGCCCAGGTCCTCCAGGGGAACAGAAAGGAGGCAGAGAATGCAGTTGCCTCAGGAGTTCACGACACTGGCCGGTGTGGCTCCTCCCCACCTCTGGGGCGCTTTCCCTGCAGACGTTCCTCCTCTCCCTCCACACCTGAGTGGGCAAAGCCACTCAACACCTGGCTTTCTTCAACGAGCACCTACACCTCAAAGACAACCAAGTGTGTACGTGCGTACACACATGCTCAGCTCTCATTCCTACCCTAAGTGCCAGCTCCATATTTTTACAGAGAGCTCTCTCTTTAGGCGGTTCAAGCCACTAACATCAAACATATCCACAAGTGATTTCTTAGAGTCCATTCCTCCATTCCTCAAACCTATACCTTCTTCTCGTCCCCAGAGCATCCCATTCATCTAAGTATCCAAACTAGAAAAAATCTCTGAACTGCCCTCAAAAATTCATCCTTCAAGATTCAGCTCCAGTGGTATTTCCTCTGAAACTTATCAACCTCCTCAGAGTTACTAACATTTCTGAGCACAGCTGTAGTTTTTTAAAATGTCTACATTCTAGCATTGATAATACTGTATGGCATGGTTTTCTGCATATGACATCCTTTGACATTAGACTACAAGTTTCTAGATGGCCAGAGATTTATCTAAGGCATTTTTCAATCTATCGTATCTGCCGTATCTATCATACTGTATCTATCACATAAATAAAAGCTCAGCTATTGTTCACTGGATTCATTTATTTAAACCACTTGACCCCATTTCACAGAGTAATTAATCGTTTTCTGCCGAAATGCATTACTAACCTGACATCTTAAACATGCTGCACTAACTTAACGTATATTTATAACCTGACTGTAAGAACATGCAGAGGATGAAAACGGACAACAGAAGTGAGTATCAGGTGGATGACTTTAGATCTGCCGCTGCCATTATTTACACTTTCAGAATTACGAACTATATGAGTAACGGCATATAGTATAAATGCATGTGCCTGCAGTGTGCAGGATATGTGAGAAAGAGACGGAGACAGAGTGGTACACATCTGTGTTATTAAAACTGTGTCTATGTTTAAAACAAGTATTTTCAGACTTCACAGGATCACTGGGTACAAATCCGCTACCTCCACATTTGGTCTACACTGAACTAGATTCTCAGCATGTTTTCCCTTTACTTCCCCCCCCCCCCTCATGTCAGAGGCTAATTCAGACTCACTGAACTCCTAAAGGACTCAGGGAGCATGACCACAGCTTTGTTATCATCTTGTTAATAATTTAAGAGAGATTGTTTGCTCTACCATTCTGTCAAGTTCCCATTCTTGGCTCTCTCCAATACCCAGTACCAAGTAAAAATTTACTTAGTTAATTCAGTTACATTCAACAAACATGTATTGATCACACATACACCAAAGCATTCTGCTATGGACTGGGATACAGAAATGATATATTCAGACCACACCCATTCTCAAGTAGCTTTCAATTAAGCAGACTAAAAAGTTCAGAACAAAAGTGTTTAAACTCTCTAATCTTATCATGCCTACCTAGTGTGCAATCTAATAAGTAAACTCTTCAGTCACAGAGCAGAGTTTTCCAATAGGATGATCAATTTTTTTTAAGGTTTAATGCCTTTTACAAAAACAAAAACAATGATTTTCTTACTAACATGTTAGAGAAATAATTATACATATGATGTTTTTTTCTTAATTGTATTTTTCATGCCCTGTTCTGGAAGGCAGTACCAGAATAAACGTCCATCAGTGCTCAAATGAAGAGGAAAACAAGAAAAGACAAGAAGGGCTCTTAAAGTTAAGTTACTCCAGAGGAAACTGCACCAAGAATAGCTATATACTTGGGCTGGAATTTTAAGAAGCAGTCCGAGGAAAATTTATACAGAAAATTTATACAGAAATACCTTTCCCTTTTATTTGCTATATATTGTGAAATGATCACCACAATAAAGTACTTTCAAATATATAGTACATCACCGGTAACTATATTCATAGTTCAAGAAATTACATAAGAGGTTATATAAGAAATTTTTCTTAAAGAGAGCATTTTAAATGCCCTCACACACAAAAACTTATTCTAAGTATTTTGATTCTAGTTTTAAAATCAAACAAAGCCAACAAATAATATAATCACAGCTGAATGATGATGGAACAAGTTACAGAATTCATACACTAAGTTTTAAATCCTGACATTAAAAACAATAGAATCAGACACTTTAAAGGTGAGGTCCAGAAGAAAGGAAAGGCTAGGCTGTTGCATTACACAGGCACCCAGTACTGACTGCACTTGCCTGGAATACAGGGCAATGACTAAAAAGACTTGCCCACAGTGTAAGTAGGTCCACTGCATCAGGAGACCAGGATCCCTGCAGGTGAAAAATAAAAGCAACCTAGCTTTGGGGTCCTGGAAGACAAGATGATATACTATGTGATTCTACAAATGTGAACATTTCTCTATTATTTCCAATACCACCATAAAATAAAAAGCCAGAAAACACTGGTTGGCATACTGGCTTCCTGCTCTGCTTTGAGAAGAAGGAAAAGCAAATGCAGAAATGCGGAAAGCTACTGATGAGATTCTGGGTCTTGCTACTGTGAGCAAGTAGATCACCCAGGACATGACGCTCCCTGGAGAAACAGACACATGCACAGCTTTAAAAAGTCATGAAGAAAAGTCCACAGTAGTTTCCTTTCATCCGGGGTAATCGTTTTATGAACTATGCTAGTGGCCCCGGTGCCTTACGTAGATGCCAAAATCATCTGGACCATCCTCTACATTTAAGAAAGATAAAGAAGAGATGACTGTGGTGTGAAATCCAGGGTGGGAGGGGGCACTGCCTTTCCCTTTTAAGAGCATCAATTAAACCCAGGGGAGGCGGGTACAGTTTACTAGTTAATTAGTCCAGGGATGAGGTTCTTTCATGTGTAATTCAGAACAGGAACACCTGGTGTGCGGCTCTTCAAAGCACGAGGGGGGGTGCAGGGAAGCCAAACAATGCGAGAGAGGTCAAGACAGAAAGCAACAGCACAAGAACAAAAACGGTTTCTCTCTGACCTTCACCCTGCTGCAAATAAAATGAGATTCCTGAGGGCTCCCTCCCCCTTAGGTCCGGGGAGAACAAACAGCTCCTGGCCCACTCGGGGAGTTCTGAGAAGACATGGTGTTAACTAATTGTTTTATAACCCAATTAAAAAGGAAACAGAGAGCCAGAGAAATGCAAAGAGGGACATAATGATTATAATCGCATCTGATATACAGCGCACACCCAAAATATTGACATGCTCTCTCTCTGTCTTGTGACCAGGTAGCATTCAACAAAACTGGGAAGGGAGGGTTCTACTTGAAGACAAATTACTTTGTTCTGTTGAATCTGAAATTGAGCAGTCTGCTCATGGCACACCTCTCCTTGTGAATTCTAGCATGGTGAGGTCACTTTTTTTTTTTTTTTTTTTAAGATTGTTGCTTCTAAACATTGTGGTTGTAGACAGGTTGATAAATGCAGGTGAAGAAACATTAATGTTTAAATTGAGCCAAATAATACATGATTTCAGCTGTGGTATCCATTTAAAGAAAAAATAATAAATTTTTAGGGTTTTATTAGTGGGTTCACTCAGAAGGAATGAGGGAAAGTATACTGGAATGGATGGAATCTGGTACCTTTTAAAACTCACCACCATGAGAAATTCTACAGCACAGAGTACAGTGTCTGACGACATGAAAAAGCCCGCCATAGAGAGTTCTAACCTAATTTTAAAGATTGCAGGATCAGAAGAAATGGCTTAAGAATTTCTAACATTGATTGTACTTGTTTCTGCTCTAGAGAAAACCTTAATAAAAATTGTCTCATATCCCCTTTTTCGTGTGTGTATGTGTGTGTGTTTGGCATGTTTGTCATGCACACCACACACCCACAAACACACATAACAGAAGCTGACTTCTGATCCATTAAACCAAAGGCACTTGAGAGGGAGGGAGATGGACAAGAAAGTGAAGAAATCGTGAAAAGGTTCTTAGCACATTTCTATAGCTCCGTATCTGTAATTAAAGAATAAACAATGAGCCAGAGATGGGAGAGTTGAATAAAAATACAGAATTATCTGGTGGTGCAAGAAAACGAAAGTCACTCAAAGGAAAAGTAAGAAGTGCAAACACTTGGCGTGAGACACGTGTGTAAGAGTCACTTTTAACTATCAACCACAGGGGGGGTGCCAGTCTCCCAACTCTTCCAAAATTTTAGTTTCAGGTTCTAGCTATTTAAGTAATAATCCAGAAAAATAAGATTATCTTTCCTCTGTATTTTTTAGTTAATTTATTTATTTATAAGTGTCAAAAAATCTCTCCTGAACAGAAAGACTGAAAATCAGCTCTGACTGAAAAGGAGAAAGGAAGCCTTGCCATGAATCAGGCTTGGAGGACAGACACAGAAAAAGCCAAATATTTAAAACACAAAACACTCTTTCTTCCAAGGCCATGTAGTAGCTGCAAAACGCCATTAGAACCCCTCTCATTTTTACCGAAGTCACCCCAGATCCCCTTGGCTATTTTCATCTCTTATTAGGAGTACCCAACTGCTGCTAAACCGCGCTGGTCAAAACCTAACAACATCCAACTCCTAGTTAATTTCCGCTTCTAATCCCACTTTAGAAACAGTAATCAGTCCAAAACCGTCCCCTCCTTCCCTGAGATTCTCCTCAGAATCCTCCAGCAGAACCGAGCCTCAAAAGCTGCTCCCTCCTAACTCTCGTCAAGGGAATTCCATGGTTCTCTGAAATTCCCTCCCTCACTATGAGTCAATATATCCGATCTGGTCGGACCACAGGCTTGCTGTTGTTGGCCTTTAGCGAATTAGGTTTTTATACATTCAGTAAGCAATTACTGAGTTTCTACCATGTGGAATGCATTGGTGTTCTGGGAAAGATAAATGAAAATTAGTACCATTTCTTGCTTTCCTGAGGTCCCACTAACCTTGGAGAGGTAGGACAGAGATTTATAACAATGTGAATAAACACCACAAATAATCATTACAACAGAACAGTAGTCTGGAGGTTCAGAGGACAGAAGGGCAGACGTCAGGATGGGATCTGGGGATGCTTAGAGAGAAAGCAGCAGATGGCCTGGACCTTAAAAGAGATTTCCTGAGCCTGAAAACAGGCAGTCCCCGTGGAGGGGAAAAGAGGAACCAAGGTGCAGAGACTGGGATGAACCACGTGTGACCAGAGAATGGCAGTCTCCTATAGTCAGAACACAAAGTACACAGTTCAGATTACTGGGAAGTCAGCCTGAAATCTGACACTAAAACATATATTTTATTTGGTAGGTGATGTGGAAGCACGAAAGGTCTCTGAAAAAGGCAATGGCTCTGTCAGAGGTATACTTGAGGATGGTTTATCCAATAATGTCATGAGAGACTGGAAAGTGTTATAGAAAAAAAGTACTCATTCTTACACTTGTTAAACGGCAGGCTGACTTCACACACAGGAACTACGGCAGCAGGACTAGGGACCGCAGTGCTACAACCGGATTTTGCATTAGGGAGAGATGGGACCCGACGTAATACAGAAAGGAAAAGTGGGACTTTACAGCCAAGGAGTTGGGTAGGGGTCGGGGGTCAGTGAACGGAAAATTCCTGAGAGGAAACATCAGAGGTGAGGAGGGATTTCTGGCTAAACCAACCTAACCCAACAAGACTCTTGCTGGATGCAGGCAGGTGGTCAGACGTCGCGTAGGGGATGGAGGGAGAGGAAGCCCCTGAGCAGACACGGAGGGTGAGCAGATATCGAGGATGCGGGATTCCAGCTAAACCGACTCCGCAAGATATCTTGCTAAACCTGGGCAAGGCAGAGGCAGAGATGGAAGCACAAACGTCAGAGCCTGGTGGAGAAGAGTGTTCAGAGAAGCCTGACCAAAGCTTGGTCGAGGAGAGACTGTTGGCAGACAGAAGGCTATTTTAAACAGTCCTAGTGGGAGTTAACCAGGGTTCCAAGCAGGATGGAGAAACAAGAGCGGAAAGGAAAGAAGCACCTAAGACAAACACGGAAGGTGAAGTATCAGAGGGCGGTGACGGACAGGACAGAACAGAACAGGGGGATCCAGAGAGAGGGACCAGGGAGGGCTGAGGGGCGGAGCCTGGGTGGCTGGGAGACTGAAGACCCTTAAAAGAAGTGGGGAAATCAGAGGGGAGATGACGCAGTGGAGGAGAGTCCTGGGTGTACGTTCTGTTTCAGTCCACTCCACAGAGGTCCAGATTCTCACCCCTTCTCCGTTCTGTTTTAATAGCTATCCTAGAGAGAGAGCAGGGCAGCATTTTCAACTAAAGGAAGTGAGCGACTTACAGTGAAACATGGGTTTCAGTTTCACTTTCAGCCATTACTGGCTCTGTGATCTTGGCAATTATTAACCACTCTAACCCTGAAAGTCTTCCTCTGTGCAAAGGGAATTCTAACAGTGCCTGTCTTAGAGAGGGGCAGTGAATGACTAAATTAAACGAGTGGGGGAAGCAGAGTGCTTGGCCAAGGGCTGCTAGCTTGCAAGTGGGATTCAGCCCCCGCGGCAGTGGGAGGAGGTGGGGACTACAGCTCTGACGGGTCAGGGGCTCCCTCTGGCCCTCTGTGAGCGTATCCACAAGGCGTGACTTGCTATACCTGTTTTCAAAAAGTTGCTTTAGCATCAAAGCCCACGCTTGGAAAGAACCCCTACTTATGCTTCTAGAGTTGCTTTTGGTTTGTTGGGGGTTGTTTCTAAATGTGGGTGTTATCTGACGCGTTCAGATGGACTGAGGGCCTTTAATTTGTTACTCTACCTCAAATAAATTAGAGTTTTAATAAGTCTATTTTGCTATAAATATCCTTTTAGATCTGTTTTCACTCAAAATCTTACATTATACTTCAAAAATACCATTTACTCCTGAAAGGGCTAATAAAGGTCTGGAACTTTAAAGTATCTGGGTCTTATAAGAACAGATAAGAATGAAGTGTACTATTTGCATTTCAAAGTGATCTTCCAGTTTCCAAAACCCAACTTCTTTTTATGGGTTTGTAGTACATAGAAAAAGAAAGCTAATTTATTAAATAAACCCCAAAATAAGTGCAGTCATTACTGACAATTATAAGTGGCATATGTGGTCTAACAAAGCAAAATAACATGTCTACGCCGGGCACCTCCTCTCCTGAGATTCTGCTGCGCCTTGTAGTGAGGAGGTGCGGGAAGTCTGGAGGAGGAATCCGGTATCAATCTCCCTTCAACAAGTCGGGAAACTCTGTTCTAGAGCTTTGTAACATCAGTCCTGACAAACTATCATGCATAAATTTCCAACCCGCAAACATCATATTTCTTGATCTTACATCACAATGTGAGAATGCACGAGTGCAGATTTGCAAGAATGAGTGAAAAGAAAATGTGTAAATTCCAAAGTTGTCTCCATCCAGGATCATGATGTGGTTTGTGCCTTTTAACTAGAGAAGATCAAATTCACCACCAATGGTGGGATGCAGCATCTCTTGGATGAGAGATTGCCCACTCCTGGGCAGCTCTGGATGGACAGCAGAGAGACTGGTAGCTAGTGGCACCTGTAAGAAATACGTGCACAGGACAATGCAATCGCCCGCTTAGAAGCTTGACAGGACTCTCGCCTGGACATGCGAAAGGCATCATGTTATTCTGGAGGCAACTGCTTTACATCTCATTCTTAAATATATACCTTTAGTATAGCCTTGCCACTTAAAATAATGTCAGAGTAAGTTTCAGTATAACAACTGAGACCACAGAGGCATACCATTTGTTTATCCCTGTGTTCTGGAGCAGAAGTACCAAAGCAAAAAAGGAAATGTGCTTGCTTTTGACAATTGAGTTTTTCTCATGTTCATCTGCTAACACTTCCTTACACTGTAAGTCTGCATTTATTTTACAGAGACTACACTGATCCTACACACAGAGATGACACCGCTCCCCTCCAGGCTGGCCTGTCAATCAGAGTACTGTCTCTTCACATACAGCATGTTCCATATTTTCTTAGCTAACGTAGCCAGTGGTGTTTGGGTTTAGTTGTGCGTTAAATTAGTCATACAATTTCACGAACTCTTAAACATCGAATCTAAAGAGTAGGTGGATAGTGGGCATTCGTTATGGAAGCATTTGTGTGCGTGGGGGGTTGGGGTGGGGAAACCTGTTTGCAGGACAGGTAAGAAAACATACATTTTCATTTTAAACATTCCCTCTTAAAAACACCGGTCTAAAATTCTGCTTGTAGGAAATGACCTTCTGTTCTAAGTACGCGCAGGGGAAAGAGCAGACAATAAGAGGAACACTTAAGACACATAAAAGTGTGTCACATCAGTTTCAGCCGCTTACATCCACGGGATGATCCCAGAGATACTCCCCACATTTAAAGAGCTGCTGTAGGATGTCCCAGCTATTGCATCTGTGTGTGTCCCAGGCAATGTAATAGATTATACCTCGACTCCTTAAAGAGCACCCTGATAATATGCAAGGCTAGAATGTCAGAAGCTATTAGAAACTCTCAGATGCACAATATATCTCCATCCCTGAGTTTTCCCCTTACACTGCGAAACACCCGACAACAGGCATGCAAACTGCTCAGCTGCAACTGTTCCAAGTCGAATAATTACAACTTGTCAGAAAGAATTAATTTTCCCATTTCTCATAAAGATGTGTAAAAATTACCATGTTATTATACACTGACACTCTCTGGAGGCAGACACAAAATTTAATTTTGAATTCTTTCCGCATATTAAATTAAATCCATAAATAAGAGTTTAGGCATTCACTCGGAAGCATATGTTCATTGGGAGCGAAAGCCAACACGAGCCCGGCTGTAATGGCTGTTGTAATGTTTTAATAGCTCGCTTCTTCTAAGCACCAATAAATTTACATGATCATAACAGTCGTGGGCATACAAGAAGCCCATTACTGTCTGGGCACAGGCAGCAGCGTTAACAGGATGGAAAAATGGAAAAAGGAAAAAAACTCTTAAATAAAATTAGGCAACTGCACTTGTCAGCTGCTCCATGATTGAATTTTTAATATTGTGGTCAATTGGTCAAAACAAATAATGGGATAAAATATTTTAATGTATTTAGAACCTGTTTCTGTGGTTAGCCCACAAAACTGTTTCTTGTTTGTTGGTTTTTCAAAAAAAAAAAAAAAAAGAAAAAAAAAGGACCATCTCAATCTTGCTGTTTTGAACAATTTTATATTTAAAGACACACTGTAATTTTTCATCTTTTAGAGGACACTGGCTCTCTATGCGCCCATATTTGAAGTTGGAGCATTTCAAATTCGGCTCAAAGGGTGATTCTTTTTAGCCAATGGAATGTGCCTTAGGGAGACTGCTTCGGGTGCTAAGAAGTGAGGTCTAAGGCAACCCTTGTGGGACACAGGAGTGCACTGCCTGCCTGCCTCTGCCTGGATCAGAGAATGCTTTCCTTTGGAAACATAAATGAATACATGCTCCACAATTAGAATCCAAACTGAAAAGAAAACACCACAGCCTTCAGACCATTACTGAGGTGATGTAAATTCCATTTAACAGGGTTTGTTTTCTGAATAAACAACTTACTTCTTAACTTCTATGAGCAAATTCACCCTGGTTGTGAAAACAAAATATAGAAAAACCTATACCATAATGCACATTACTTAAGTGCTTTTCAAGGATAAAGAGTCCAAAGTAATGGATGGTCTTACAGCGCAGGTCAGTGCTGGCTGGTTGGCATTTCTGGTCCTAATCATACAGATGCTGTCATTGATGGGAAGCTGTAGGGTTAGGGATGCAGTGAGCATGTTAGCAGAGAGTAAGAGAGGGAGTGGTGTTCAGAAAAAAAGGTTTTGTTAAGAAGGATATGTGAATTGGCCAAAGCTTTTTTCATAAAGGGGTGATGAGTAACACATGCCTAGAGAACTGGCATGCACTAAGAATGGAAATGAGAAAAAAAAGCATTTTTCCAAAAATGGCATGTAGATTTGATCATATTTACCCTTATAGATAGACTGCGATCATATAGGTAATGCTTATCCCAATGATTTCTCTTAACTAAGAAACCAATGCCATTTCAGTATAGTTTCATTTTATAGCCCAGTTCTGAATCATGAGATGTTTTTATACATATTCAGATATTATCAAAAAAAGTTATTGGTTTGAGAGTTTTCTGTTTTGAGAAAAAAGATTAAACCTCGTAATCTGCACCACAAAGACAGGTAACAAACTCTTCCTCCTTAATAATAAAAGATCTTAAAATTTTTTCAACAATGTGAGTACCCACTACTAAATAGTCTATAATTCATTGCTGATATTTAACAGAAAGTCAGAATAACTCTTCTACCTTTCCAAAAAATGCACAGATGCAACCAAAATCTCTTTTTTAAAAAACTGAGGTTGCTTAATACCAACTGAAATCAGCTTCAAAATTTTCAGTTAAATTTGTAGAAAAACTGAACTAAATATCCTAACACTCTGAGTAGCAGATAACTATATTTCTATCAAATCACCCATATTTTTTAAAGACAGTTTTTTTTTAATCACTAATCCTCAAAAGAAAGGACAGAGCATATGCATTAAGTATTTCCAGATCAGAAATAGAAGAATAAATATAAACCCATCAGAATGTTCTGGGAAAAAAGATACACCTTGCCAAAACTTTATAAATGACTCTGAAACCTTTCTGCAAAGATTTCTCTTCAACGCTAAAAAACAAGGTATATATGGAGTGTTTTAAACCTCCTTTGAAATCTTTCTTCTCCTACATGATTTAATTCAGGTTGCTATTAAAATGGCTTACCAGGTGAAACATATTTATATCCAAAGTGTTGCAAAGTATTATTAAATGAAGGAAAAATCTGTCAGCAAGAAGTTTTAAGGAAAAAACGGCTGGGGACTGTACTCAGGTAATGAAAGATGGTGGATATATTGAAAGAGAATTAGAAGGTTTTCACATCTAAATATGTGCATAGGTTGATAACAAGTACACAAGTTTATTAATAATATTACCTGTGGTTACAAAGAAAGATTCTGACTAAGAAAGAATACTAGATTATACCATCTCTTTTGTCCAGTACGGTCTCTTTTATTGTAAAATGGTTGGAATAATTCTTCAGGAGCCAAATGACCCCCTGCCCATTGAGAAAGGACACTCACTGTCCCAAAGGACAACTCCCTTCTGTAACACTAGTTAATGCTAATACAAACAAATGGAACAGATTTTATAAAACCTATTTGAATAACAGAGTCTTTTTTTTCTCAAATACTATAAACTGGTCTGTTTGATTATTTATTATTTACATGAATACATCAATGTGCCATATGCCCCAAATTCTAGTAACAATGTAAACAGGTGGTAATAAAAATGTGGGTTATTAGGGTCTGAAATCTGATAAAAGACAAGTTAGTATAGTTTTCAGGAGGCTGGGGAATGTAATTACCCAAACTGTTGAATTAATCACTGGCTGAATCATGTTTATATTTAGGTATGGTGGATTTTTTGAATGGAAAGGAATTCTCAATTATAAAATGAGGTAAGCATTTAAAGTCTGTTAGAAGTTTCTTTTTGTGGGAAGGGGGTAGGTAATTAAGTTTATTTATTTATTTTTTTAATGGAGGTGCTGGGGATTGAACCCAATACCTCATGCATGCTAAATGCACATTCTATCACTCCCCGCCAAAATCTGCTAGAATTTTCTTAATAGTAAAATATCTGGGATCAAATTAACCAGATTTGACTTTATATTTCCCCTTTTACGCACTCCCCTTTGAATTAAATTTTGAGAAATATAGAAAATTTCTCCTTATTCTACTATTTCCCACTTAGAAAAAGGAACTACCACGCTCAACAAAAGGAGGCTTTTCCCAGGAACAGAGAGACATTAAATGTACAGCAGGTGCTCGCTAGTACAGGGTCGGAGAGAAGAAGCCAGGGGACAGAATACACAGAGCTGCCTCTCCTCTCCAGCTGCTTTCTCCATTCCAGCTCTTGGGACTGAAATTAAGCCAAGGATACCTGTAACACTGAGCCCCCAAAATACAGAAAGGAGATGCAGGGTACTGGTTGCTGCACACATGAGCTAAAGTGGCAAGCCTCTAATGAGGTATAAAATACGGATTACAGTAGATCTGTTCCAGACTATGTCCAAAGGTTTGTTGCTAGTAGTATTAATAGGGGTATACAGAAATATCATCTTCTTTATTTCCTTTTTCTCCTCTATAATGGGAAGCTGGTGGAGAGGGTGCTTGATAAAGACACCTTCTCTAATCCTTGACAAATCTATTAACTTTGATTCTCATCAACATTCACTTTATCTACTCACTTATGTATTTGTATTTTTCATTTAAAACACACATCACTGGGGCCAAGGTGGAGTAGGAGGGACTGGATTTACTATTCTACCAGAAACAACAACAAAAAATTAGCAAAATACGTGAAACAATACTTTGTAAAATATTAGACACCAGGCAACAGAGGATATTGATTATTGAGAAACAAGTAAAATTAGGTTACTCTCTTGAGAGATTTTGCAGGCTGTTGCTCAGGAAAAGGGAGTTCAGGTGGGTCTGACAGATTCCCTGAGTTAACGAGACAGAAATGAATCCAAGAAGACAAAGGCAGTCAGGATTCATATGACCAATTCTTAGAGAAAAGAGCTGCACAGAGAATTTGGGAGATTTAGAGGGTTCCCCTCAAGCATTCAGCAGAGATCAGTATATGTGTGAGGAAACTGCCCATAGCTAGAAAAAGAACCAAAATTAGAGGAAATCGTAACTTAAGTTTCACACAAGCTAGGCATAGGGCCTATTTTCATCACCCTCACTGGGAAGGAAAGACTCACAATTCACAGAACTATGTTAAGTACTCAGAAGTGCCTTGCCTTCAGAGTAGGGAAAAAGTGACTCTAGAAAAAAATGCCAGTTTGGTTCCCACCTAATAAACCATAAAAGCAAGACCTAAAAGTATTGATCTGTTTCCACTGAGTTCTAGAAAATAGCTAAAAAGTATTTATAGGAGTACAAAAATATCCAGGATCCAATGAGGTAAACTTTACAAAATTTGGCATCCTATAAAAAATTACCAGGTACATAAAGAAGCAGGAAAATATGAACCACAATTAGAAGAAAAGTCAATCACTCAAAACTGACCCCAAACTGACAGAGATGTTAGAAATAGCAGAAATGTTGAATAATAATTGTTAGTTATTTAATTTCATTCTGTACAATCAAAAACCTAGGTGAAAGATAGAAAATATTAACCAAAGACATGGAAAATACAAAAAAGATCCAAACCTACCTTCTAGATAATAAAACTACAATGTTTCTAGGGAACAACAGAGAATCAGTGAGTTGTGGGACAACTCCAGGAACTGCACATTCTGATATATGTGCACATGGGGTAAAGCAGGTGAGGACAGGAAAACAATGTTTGAAGAAATAATGGTATGAAAAATTTTGAATTGATGAAAAGTATAAACCTACAGATAAAAGAAAGAAAATAATTGACAACCTTGAATTCTATACCCAGCAAAAATATCTTTCAAAAAGAAAAGTAAAATAGAAAGTAGAAAATACTATTACAAAAGTAAAAAAATAAAATACAATAAAATCACTAGAGGATACACCACACAGAAATTTTAAAGGAAACCATTCAAGCAGAAGGATTATTTAAATGAGATAAAAAATAAAATATCAGTAGATAAAATTAATGTGAACAAAATCTGGTTCTTTGAGAAGACCAATAAAATTGATAAATCTTTAGCTGTCTGATCAGAAAAAGAAAAGAGAGAGAAAGAAGACACAAATAACCAATATGAGGAATGAGAAAAATGACATCACTTGAGAGTCTTCAAATGTTAAAATGATTATATTATAATCAACTTTATGGCAACAAATTTCACAACTTGTACAAAACAGACATACTCACTAAAACATACAAATTACCAATGCTCACTCAAGAAAAAAATAGGTAACACAAATAACTTTATGTTTATTTTTTAAATGAGATTGTAGTTACAAAAACAAAACAAAATGAAACCCTTTCCACAAAGAAAAATCTAGGCCCATCTTGCTTCACTGGTAAATTCTACCAAACATTATATAGATAAATTAATTTCTCTGCAAGCTCTTACACAAAGTTGAAAAGGAAAGAATACCTCTCAAGTCATTCTATGAGGGCAACATATCCTGATATTAAACCAGACAAAGACTTACAAGAAACATACAGAATACAAAATACAAAATACAAAAATTGTAACAAACTATGTGATCATATCAGTAGATAGAGAAAATGTATTTAAAAGTCCAACATCTACTCTTCATGAAGATGCTCAGTATACTAGAAATACAAAGGACTTTCTCAACATGATAAAGAACATTTACCAAAAAAAACTAGGAGGTAGCATCATACTTAAATAAGAAAGAGTAAATTCCTAAGATCAGGAATAAGACAAGGCGTCCACTATCACAATTTCTTTCAACCTTGTATTGGAGGTTGTACTGGAGTGCAACAAGCAGAAAAAGCAATAAAAGGCAGCTAGATATGAAAGCGATAAGCAATACTGTCTTTATTCACTGACAATATAATTGTATATATTAGAAAATCTAATTGAATTCCCAATAAAGTTACTAAAACTAATGAGTTGGGAGGGTTGCAGAATATAAAAGCAATACACAAAAATCAATTGTATGCTATACCAAAAATGAAAATTCAGAAATTGAAATTTAAAATACAATATCATTTATAATAGCATCAAAATGATAAAATATGGATTCACCTGAAAAGTAACTGCAGTACCTACACACTGAATATTATAATCATTCCCAAGATAAAGAAGATGCGCATAAATGGAAAGGTATATACTTCATTCATTGCTAAAAACCCAATATCGTTAAGATGTCAGTTCTTCTCAAATCATTCTACAGATTACAAAGAACAATTGCAACATAATTTCAATCAAAATCCCAGAAAGCTTTTTTTTTTTTTTTGTAGAAATGGACCAATTCCTTCTAAAATTGAGAAGAAATGCAAGGTACTGGAATAGTCATACACCTTAAAGGAAAAAACTTACAAAGTTTGTGTACTAACCTGACCTGACTTCAAGTCATACTATAAAGCGACAGCAATTAAAAAAAAAAAAAAGTATGGTACTGGCACAACGAGGGACAAATAGATCAATGGAACATCACAGGGAGTTTGGAAATTGACCTACAGATATACGGAAAACTGATTTTTGACAGAAGTGCAAAATGGAAATTCAGTGGAGAAAGTATATAGCCTTTTCAAAGATTGGTGCTAGAACAAGTGGACATCCATGTGGGAAAAAAACTTTAGTCCATAACTTGCACCATTTACAGTATCAACTCAAAATGGGCCACAGACCTAAACATAAACCTTAAATCTATAGAACTTCTAGAAGAATACATAGAAAAAAAATCTTTATGACTTTGGGTTAGGCAAATATTCCTTAGGTACAAAACCAAAAGCATAATCCACAGAAGAAAAAAATAGGCTGACTTCATCAAAAATAAAAAATTTTAATTCTTCAAAATACACTTTTTAAAGAATAAACAGTCAAGTCATACGCCACAAGAAAATATTTCCAAATCAATATACTGATGAAGGATCTGTATCCAGAATATATGAGACTCTCGAAACTCAATAATAAAAAAATCAGATAACCCAGTTTAAACATGGTCAAGAGATATGAACAGACATTTCGCCATGAAGATATGAAGATAGTAAACAGGCACATGAAAATATTCCTCATATCATTAGTCATTTGGTAAACATAAATTAAAACCACTGTGAGATGTAGCTACTAACATTAAAAAGACCAACCACACCAAGTTGTGGTGAGGATGTGCAGGAAGTGGGGCTCCTCTACGCTGCTGGTGGGAAAACAATGCTAGTTTCTTAAAAAGTTAAATACACATCTACCCTGTGATCCAGTCATTCCACTTCAAGGTGTTTACTCCAGACACATTAAAAATGGCCATAAAATACATAGACATGAATGCTAATAGCAGCCTTACAGGTAACAGTCAAACTGGCAACAATTCAGCATCTATCAACAGGTGACTAAATAAACTATGTATATACGTACAATGAATACTACTCAGTAATAATAAGGAGTGAACTGTTGATACACATGATAACATGGATAAATCTAAATAATTATGACAAGTTAAAGAAACCAGACCAAAGAAAAAAGTGTATATAATGGATGATTCCATTTGTATAAAATTCTGTATGATGCAAACTAATTTATAATGACAGTAGATAAAGACATGAGAAAACTTTGGGGGGTGATGGCATATTCACTATCTTGATTGGGGTGACTGTTTGGGGGACGTATACATATATCAATACTTACCAAATTGTACACTTTGAGTATGTGCAAATATATATCAATTATATCCCAATAAACTTAGAAACTATTGTAATTATTATTATTATACTGTATATGTCTGTTATTTTAGGTTCTTCTTCTACATGAAGAGTGAATACTTCATGCAACCATGAATTTTTGTCTGTTTACTCCACTGTTGTATCCTCAATGCCTAAAGCAATGCCCACCTGACAGTAGGTGCTAAATAAATATTTGTGTGATGAGCAATCTAGGAAGATTCTCGGGTTCTGACTCACCCTAATGCAGAAGTAATGAGTTCATTCACAACGATGTATACTACAGAAGCAAGAAAAGATCTGGGGAAAATGATGTCAACTTGCAAATGTAAAACTGAGGTATTCATGGTACCTTCAAGGGCAGATGTTCAGTAAGTAGTTGTAATAGACGAGTTCATGGGCTAAAGATAAAAATTTAGTGACCACCGACATTTAGGTGATAGTCAAAGCCATTGATGTCAACAAAATGACTCAAAGAAAGCTGACTAAGAGGGAAAATGCCAAATAAGCTACAAGAAAGCCACCATTTCAGGGATGGGCAGGGGAAGACGATGCTATTAAGGATATTAATACTGGGTAGGTAAAAAGATGGAGGAAAAGTCAGTTTAATGTTGTCTCAAAAGCCAAAAGAAATGAAAAATTTAAAAAAGAGAAATAGTCAACATCTAGCATGAAGCACAGACACTAAGTAAAATCAGGGCTGAATCATACATAGCTTCTGGACACAGTAACTGAGAGGCTCTGGAGCCATGGCTGAAACAGAGTTGTGGCAAGCTTGTTGGTAAAGGCAAGGTCTTAGTGGGAAGGAAGAAAGTTCTCGAACAAAAAAAATCAACAAAGCAACGGTCTTGTTTTAGGAAGATATCATGAAATATCCTGCATGAGAGACGAATGTAAAGAGAATTAAGAAGGAAGACTATTTGTAACACAATGTACTGGAGGGAGGTGAACAGGGTCTGTATAAAAGTAGTGTCAGTGGAATAGCAGGGGAGATCACTGTACAACATCACAGAGAAAAAAATCATATAATTTAGTAATGTATTAGATGCAAATGTCAAAGGACATTGAGAACTAAAAGGAGATGCCATGTTTAGAGTCATGGCAGATTGGAAAGATAGGGATATTAATAGCAATGAAAAAATCGGGAATGAGACCTGATTGGTGGAGGAGAGAGGAACATTCTAATCTAGAAAGTATTTTTATCTTTCTGTAGTTTCCTATTCCAAGTTTTAAAGATATCTGTGAAGGTGTACATAACGAATCCATAATTCATGAAAAAGAAATCCTACAGTTGTGGAAATTGTCATTAAATTTAGGTATACTGACTTAATGAGGTAGTGCCTCACCTATTTTTATTGGGGTGTTATTGGTAAAAATCATAGCCATAATTTCAACTGTGTAATTATAATTGAGGAAAAATACATCTGATATATTTGTTAAAACTTTAGCTCCTTGGTGGTGATGACGACGATATGCGCTGTGTGGTAAGAAAGTTCTGACATGACAGTGGTATCCTGAGGGCATCATGTGAGCTGCTTGCTGTTTGAAAGGCAACTCCTTCCTGAGCTACTCAAACAGCGGAAGGAACACAATGCTCTCCAGCTACTGCTATGCCCTCAAGCTTGGGCTGAAGTTTCTCATTGAAGTTCTCTTTAATTAGGACTGCTGAGAATCAATTTCTGTATTTCTTAAAAAAGTATGATTTCATAGAACTTGAGGAAAGAGGTAAAAAATAAGCTTACCATTACTCAAGACCACACAAAATAATATATATTCATTCTATCATAATACCGGTTGATATATATTCCCCTGTGCTTTATTCTTAATCATAAATAGCTTTAAGAAGCTAGGAAATGTATCATCTCATTGAATACATTGAGAAATATTCTAACATTTAAAACTCTCAGTTTTCCTCTATCACTGAAAGGCTTTCAACTGACCTGTTTCTCAACATACAAGCATTTTGTACTCTGTAAAAATCTTCTCTTGAATGTTTTTAAATTTCTTTAGGCTTCCATTAATATACTACATACATAAATAAAGATGTAAGTTGTCATACGCCTGGGTAAAACCAGTTTTTTTCAGATTTCAAAGATTGTTGTGGTCATTAGCTAAAAGTGTATCACAGCATGTCATATGTCATTGATTTTAAAAGTCTTGTATTTATTACCAATCCAGCATGACTTTCACGTACATTTTATGAGTTTTTATCTGGCGGAATTTAACTACCTTGGGCAAAAGTACTTTGGTAGCTCTTGTAAAGGGATGCCTCCCAGAAAGGAAGCGCTGAGCTGCACATGTGAGCCAGTCTTGCTCTGCCCCAGACCTGCTCATCCTATCCGTGCCTTGGATTCCCTCACCTGTGAAATAGAGATACAGGTGGCCTCTACCAAACTTACAGGTCTGAAACAAAAAATAACAGAACATCACCTGTAAAGTGTCTCAAAAAATCGTAAGTGGGACATAACTCAACATGCTCTTCTATCAAGACAAATACATTCAATATACTGTTGTTGTTGTTGTTGTTGTTCTTTGTTTAAATCTTCTTAAATTTGGCAAAGGTTTTTGAACTTGTCAACATACTGGAATGAATACCATCAGACAGGATAGCACGCATTATTTGGTAAGACTTGGTTATAAAATTGCAGGAAGAAAATGAAGGTGCTTAGTGCAGCCCAGCCATGGCATAGGGAAAAAAAAAAAACAGTAATCATATCTAATTAGTGCTAAAATAATGTTTCCCTTTGAAATGTTTAATTAGCGTGGTTTTATTACATAAACATTCTTGATATAGAGCGCAGGGTAGAGCTCGAAGACTCTGATGAGTTAAATGTTGCAAAGTGCTCTTGTGCCCTGTGTGGGGCAGAACCTGACAAGGAGCTGTTAGCAGATGTCTGGACCATCGGTGGAGCCAGGATGCTTGCTCCGAACAGCAGGCCGTCATTTCAACCATTGTTGCTTCTACCAAACCTCCCAGTGAGCTTTCAATTTAACAGCATCACCAGCAGACAAAGAAATTTCTTACAATTTGCCCTTCAGTTCAGAGACGAATTCTATTTAAACTTGTCTAACCTCTCATAACGTATTAGTTATTGTTGCCAGCCTGTGTGTGTCCCCTGGCAATGAGCTCCTCGTTCCAGGAGAAGGAGGGGGTGCCCTTCAGCTTGATAAAGCTAGACCAGATTTACTGGCAGGCTGACAGGATGCTTGTCTCAAGATTGCAGCAAATTTAATTAACCTTATTACAAATATGGTTTTCTTGATGATTACATCACAATTTGGTCTTGCTTTGCCTACTGCTGTTTCAAGTAATATGTGCTTTCTAAAACAGTTTTCTAGAAAAGCTCAGACTATTGGAACAAGTAAACTTATCCTGGCTCTGACCCCTCCTACCTATGATCCTGTTTTCACAGTTTCACGCACAACATCTTCCCTGGATCCTTGTCACTTTACCTTTGTTCTTGCACACCTTGCTGAAATCATGGCAAGAGGTAACTTTACAATAAAACTTAAGTGAGTCTAAGACATTAAACATACATAAAGGTTCTGGTGTAGACATCAGCACAGGGCTAATTGTTGCCCTAAATTCTTACCAAAGAGATTATCCTGGTCTTTGAAAAGTACAAGGGATTGTATCAGCTTCAAAGCCTAGTCAGGCCTTTTAACAAAAATAAATATTCTCATTTAAAAGCCTACACACACACTCACACACACACCACCCCCACAGTCGTGCTTTTCTCCAGAGGACTCTTGCCTCCCTAGTTCCTGAGGCCCTAAGTCCCTGGAATTGAGAGACTGGGAAGGAACATTCAGCCAACCAGACTAACTCATGCCCGGAACACCCAACCTCCAATTCAACATGCTTTCTTTTATGCAAACAGCTCAAGAGAATCCTCTTCCTCTAGGAGATTGCCCGGGTAAACCAGAAGAATTGCAGTCACTTCCACGTTACCCAAGAGCATCCCTCAAGGTTCCTTCTGATCTCAAAATACACAGCTTCCTTTTGCGACTGGAGGGTCTCGGCCTGTGGATACATCTCTAAAGTGTAAGCCCTTTAGGGTCATTCAGACCGAGGTTGCTTGACTTTGGATGGCGGTCAGGGCTCCAGGCCTAATCAGCCCTGTCGAGGGCCTGTTCATACATGGAAAGTTTTATTCCAAATAGATGGCAGGAGGAGGAAACATGAGAGTATCGTGGAGGCTCCCTATACAACAAAGGACTTTAAAGTGTTAATGCACCTTCTGCACAGCTACACGGAGCGGTCTGATCACTTAGCGTCTGGCAGATTACCCTTTTGAAAGGGGAAAAGAGAAAAATTTGTAAACAAGTTAGATGCCCAACAATCAGGGAATTGTTAGCCTAATAATCTATTCAATAAAATGCTTGGGAAGCATTGAAAAAGATTTATGAAGCGTTTACAACAACAGAAAGACATGTTCAAAGTTCAGAGAAAAAAACTAGGATACAAAAATTGTTTGGACATATAAAGAATAAAATATTTGGACAGAAAAAAAGCATTTAAAGTGGTTATCTTATGGTAGTGGGTAAAATGCATTTATGTTTCTTTTCTTTCTTCTGCCCTTATTTTTCATAATATAATAATTATAATTAGTATATTATATTTGATGATAATAATAACAAAATAACATGCTGCTTCATACTGAAAATTAGTGTAAGCTTAATTTTTTTCATTAGAAGAAAATCTAAACTTATCATGAGTTAGTTGTAGAAGTAAATTATGCCTTATAATCAGGAACAAATTCATACTTTGGGAATATTTTCTTTCTTATTTTTATTTGAACCTCTAGGCTCTGCTAAGAACTTGAAATTAAATATAAATGAGTGTATCTTCCTTGAGAACAGGAATTCTTGTTCCTGAGCACTGCTCAGGGTGGTCTCCTCATACTGAAGCTTCTTTATAAATATCTAAAGAATTAATATAATGATCACTCCCGATACATATGAAGTCCACCGTTTTCTTGCAAATAAATTACATGTATGTCAAACCTAGATAAGACAGGAGAATTTAGTTAATCATCCTCTACTGGTAGTCATGGGAATAGAGAAAATAGATTCTTGCTTTCCAAGACAGATGAAAAACGTTGGTTTTAGATATTTTTCTTGATTCATCATTTAGTTTGTTGAATTATTTGGGGTATTTTGAAAGAGGTTCCAAACATCCTTATCAAACTCTCTTATTTCGGAAGACATTGCTTCCTTAATGCTACAATCATGACATGAAGTTATTCTGAAACAAACCCCAAAAGTTGCAGCTATTGAAAAACTTTTGGGTTCAGAGGTGCAGAAAGCAAGTCTAGCAACCTACGGCTATGTTCTGCCCATGCGGTGGCCTCCGTCCTGAAAAACCTCTTCCCTTGTACAGTGTCAGGTTCTCTTCACTAAATTGTCTAAAACAATATGACCAGGATGTTCACTTAGGTTGTTAATAAATAGGGGTTGAAAACAAAAGATAAAGTAAGGCAAGTGAATTTGAACCTGTCTCTTCTCAATGCTTAGCTGAGCTGAGCTAAGAAAACGAGACTTTCATTCAAGCGTGGAAAGAAAACAGGTGTATCTGTCTGAGGAAGGAGTTCGGACCTGGATGCAGGCAGCTGGATGGCATCTGTAGGGTGTCAGGTACTTGAAACTCAAAAAAGCAACAGGAGGTAAAAAGTAGATGTAGAAAGAGAGGGAGGAAATGCAACAAAAACAGAGCTTATATTTTGAATGGACATGAATAGGATGGACAACTATCCCCTCAGATCAGATCCCATCTTCAGTGATTCTGAGGACCCAACTCCCAGCTTCTGTAGGCTTTGTTTCTCCCCCTTGGCACTTGCAACTTTTCTTTTGAGGACTCCCCTTAGGCTACTGGGGCCCGTTGCACTGTAAGAGCAGGGGCTGGAAGTGCCTGGCAATGTGGGTTTTATCCCCTCCTGCCTGGTCCTGTGGGCTTATAATCTAAGACTGCCTGGTAGGGATGACAGCTGACAGTCCCTGGCAGGATGACAACCAACTCCTTTGCCTTGAGATGATAAAAACTCTAAGGTGTAATTTACATTCCAAGCCCTCCACAAGACTAGGTCTGGAATCATACCCTGTTTGGCTTCCAGCCTTCTCTGTCCTGCTCCCTCCACTCTCTTATTGGTTTCTCTTGGGAGCACTTCCTTAATCAATAACTTGCACATGAATCCTTGTCTCAGGGTCTGCTTCTGGGGAACTATACTACTGTACATCTCAGAAAGTGGAACACATCACCATTTTTCCTTCCTCCCTCCTCCTCCTCACCTTCCTCCTGTTCTACCCTCCTGAATTCACCCCTTCCTGACTTCAGTCCCCAGAACTCATGCCAGATCATTATTCCTAGTTTATCTGTCCTAGATATATTAAACCAGCTGAACCAAGTAAAATTCTAAGAGAACTTAGCACTTCATAAAATATTATGCAATTAAGTCATATATTCAAAGACTTCATTGCAAGAACAATTTAGAAACTTATTTTTCTTAGATACAGCAATTAATGAGTTCCATGACCGATTCCCAAAGGAACAGCAAAAGTTATCCACAACAAAGGAAATATAGGATTCTAAAGGTATTACCATATTCTGTCCATGGACTTAAAAATCTATTGATGAATAGTTCATAAGAAGCTGTAAATTTGTGGGAAAATGTGCTTTTGTAAATAACAGTGTTTGATCACATGAAATGAGAGGTATGTGTGGTATGAAAACATTACTCAAGTTCTCTGCAGTGTTCCAAGTTATAAGATATATTCTATCTTACATTTGTCTGTGATAATTACAAATTATTTCTGTTTAATATTCATTATTTCTCTTTGATTAGCCTAAGAACATCCTACTTTCCTTCTCATTTCTAATTTTTCACCTTCCGTGTTCTCTTTCCATTTTCATTGCAATGGAGTTTCATTTTACCTTCATAAGCTATTCGATCTCCATTTTGTTTAATTAGCATATCTATGGCACTTTGGCATTCTTATATATAGTTAAGCCTTTTTAAAACTTCTTAAAATGTATAAATATTTCATTAAATAAATATAAATTCAAAACAAAATTCTTCATTGAACTAAATTACTGCTTAGGATTGCACGCAATTATTATAACACATTTAAATACTGTACTAAGTTCAAAATAGGTGAAATATATTTAACATTACACTGTAGAAACTATAAGCCTAATTAAAACAATAATTAAATGCACAGAAACAAATGCAACTCTTATAGTCAAGTTTCTTCTCACGTTTTTAATGTCAACAGATATAACTTAGAGGGCGTATTTTTTCATTTAATTTCATTTAATCTTCATTGAACCATTTGTTCACTGGTTGATCAATTTAACAAGTCTAGGGCAACAAAACTAAACGTGTTAACTAGCTATCTGGATGGGATTTGGTTGAGTAGAATTGCAGATCCAGTTCATAGCAGTAATCCTATGGGCAACAGCACTCTGAATTTCAATGACTGGTTTGCAAATGAATTCTTTTAAGATGACCTGTCCTGATAGAAATCTAACAAACACTGCTTTGATATTACGGAGACGAAAAAATTAGTCAGCTAAGACATTCCCCTTGAATCTCTCAGTCACATGAAGTGAAGCACCAATGTTTAGTGCACAAAAATGTACAATTCAAGAGTAAATAAAGAGGCTGACAGTATGGCAGTTACACGGGCTCCAGTACTCATTAAGCAGGCTTCTTCTCTTATTCTTCTTTTATACTTAATTCGTCTGTGTTCTATACAATAATCCTGAGTGTTTCAAAATAAAATGGTGTATGTAATTTGTTTGAGTAATTATCAATTCAGCAAACCTTACTTATATTTTACTTCTGTTCCTTACAAAAGGAGAGTTTTTAAGACTCAGGTTATAGGTGAACTAATTATTCAAGGTAGTTTTACTAAGGTCAGTTTCTCCAAACAAAAAGTCTAACACATTTGGAAAACCAAAACCTTTCAAATGATTTTACTCTATTAATTAGCATGTAGGTCATATTAACACTCCCACAAAAGAAGACAACGTGGTAGAAAAGGCAGCATATCATTTCACTGCTTTACTCCACAATAACTAACAGAATAAAAATGTTTATCTAACGAAATAAAAATCCTTGATCCTCTTGGAATCAACAAGCCACTAATACTACAGTCTAAAATTTCAGAATTTCCTTCTATAGAGGAAAATATTTTATAGAAGGAATCAAACTGAATTATCGTTGGCCAAGATGCCACAGGAACAACTCACATTTACCCAGAATGAGTATGTATTTAGAAAAAATACTGACTTTATGGAAAATCATTGATACATATGTGTAACTTCCTTAGTGGGTCAAGTCACATTATCTTTCTGTCATTAAACACAGCTTTGCGGTGCAGATAACAATTTAATAGCACTGCTTTTTACATTTGGAAATGAATTTTGCCCTTCAAAGAAGTCTCCTTGGAAACAACAAACTTATTCCAGTAATTCCATTGCTCTGTTTCTGGAATTGTCATTTAGAAACTGCAACGTATTTTTTGAGATCCTTCTTGATAAGCAAAACCTGTTTTTGTCTACTGAATTGGGTGAAAATACCTGGTAACACATTTGGGTAAAGTTTTGTGACGTTCTTATAAATAATGAAGCATGGGGACTGTCGCACCACATAACTTCTAAATTACTATGAAATTAAATATAAAATATTTTCAAAATTACTTCAAACAGTAGCAATTACAGACCAAAGTAATAAAGTGACATTCATTTGAAGGGATATGATGTGTTGGGGTGAGAAATCATTCTTAGGTAGATTATATATATATATGGGTTTGATAAAATCATTGTTTACATTTATTATGTCTAATCCCCTGACTTCTCCAAAAGTCTTTATGTCATTCTCTCATGCATCCATCCATCCCTTTAACCATTCATTGATTTATTAATCAAACACTTGTGAACTATTACAACATACCAGGCTAAACCCAAGGGCACAAGATAAGTAAGACAGTCCCTATTACTCTTTTATGTTCTTGGATTTTCCCCGCAAACATTGCAAATTCAATTATCTGTTCCTAAATAGGAAATCGCTTAAAATAATCTGAATCTTAAGGAAACATTTATTTTGTAACAAAGTCTATTCTAAGAGAAAATACTCAATGAATTTATTGACTTTGAGATTCTTGTGTTTTCCCTGTTACTGCCAACAACTTAGAATAACCTGTCAGTTGGTTTTGAAACTCAATAAATTTCCCCCAATGAACTCACTATCCATTATTCAGGCACAGAAATTACTTAATCACCCAGTATCTCATTAACAGCTCTTAATCATATAATATTCTCATTCTCTAATCCTAATTTTAGAAGATAGCATATGATAATAAAACAAATTCATATTATCAGTTATTTTAAGGAACAGATTCCGAGGAATATTCTGGGATCAGTATCATTCAAACTAACACTCTACTCATTCAACACTCACATCCAAGTAATTGACAAGGTGAATAATTATGCAGAAACAGGATGCCAACAGACTGGGAAGATCTGCAATCCTTATGGATGTAACATTATTCAGAATATTGTACTTGGACAGAAAAGTATATTCACTCCAATGTTTTCAACAACAGACTATTATAAATAAAATGTCTTTATAGTATTTTTATAACTTTTGTTTATTTTATAATAAAGTATTTTTAACCAGGATATGACTTTAGGCAAAGATTCCTATCCCTCATAATCCAATAATCAAAGTTGTTTTAACAGTCAAAGTTTTAATGTCAATAACAATTACATCTAGAAAAGTACAAGCAACGTCTACTGATTACTGCCATACACATTGCTCCTTCAATCAAGAGACAAAAATTAAATTCTTAGCCTTTAGCTTTACAGGCCACTATTTTCCTACTATGAAGATGATGAAAGGGAAAAAAAATCAAATGTAAGTCTGTCTAGAAAAAGGTTGGTAAGTTTAACAAAGAAAAACAAAATATACAAGAAATGAATCAAATGTAGTTAGACATGTTAAATGTTATAACATTCCTGAGGTTTTAATGATTATATTTCTAGAGCAAGGAAGAGCATTACCCTAAGTCATCTTCTTTCTTGAACTCTATCTTGATGCTCGTGGTAAAAAAGAGAAGAATGGCAGGTGACCAGAGGAGGGCAGATGAGCTTTATAAGCCCTCAGGACATTTTCATGGCATGCTGTGAGCGATGATGAACATTAAATGTTTATAATCAATGAAGTGAAGTGATCAAATTTCTGTTGTTAGAAAGATCACTCCACTGGCAGCATGGAAGACTGATGCAAGAGAGGGGATTGGATGAAGGGAGATTAGCTAAAAGTCTACAACATAAAAGGATGAAAAAGGTGTGAAACTGAATCCTAGTGACGCTTAAAGGGAGGGAGGGACATGAGAGACACTTCTGACTAATATACTAGGTTCAACCTCACTGAAGTGTTTCTTTCTCTATATGTTTATGGCCCAAACTGAACTGACTAAATGTCAACATCTGTGAGAAGAGTAGCTTAATATAAAAAGTTCTAGACGGCGAAGACATGACGTGTCTTAAAGGGAAGTTGTAAAAGTTACTTTTCAGGAGATGACTCACTTACGCAGCTCCAGGCACAAACAGTAACAACACACATAAACATACACACTCCCCAGCTACAGGGCTTTGGAGTTAATAAAGCGCTTTCATATGCATTCCTTAATGATCTCAACAACTTTGTTGAAACAGGTTTCATTATCCCCACTTTGCAGTTGAGAAAACTGAAACACAGAGATGACTCCATTTTTATGGGCTCATTCAATTGTGATATGGGGGGCTTAACTCCACACCTTCCTACTCTGAGATGTTGTTATCCTAGTGTGGTTTTATTCCTGCCTGAAAGAAAGTGGCAGATTTCTAGATAATCCTCCAGAGGACCTTTTCTACAAAGTCTTGAATCTTCCATTTATTAACCATAAACTCTTGGCCAAGAAAGCTACTTCTTGCTAAGCCTCAGCTGTTGTGACAATATAATAAAATCATGTATTTAAAGTGCCTCTGGCACTGACCGGTATTCTAAATCCCACCCTCTGTCAAGTACCTGAGGATAGCTACTATTTCCAGCAGCAACGTCACACGGGCCACGTTTCATAGCTCAGTTGTAAAGTACACAGAGGTAAACTCCGAATATACCCACAGGATCTGCTTCCCGAAGCAGAGAATATAAATATTAGAGAGTCAGTGCCAGGGCCTGTATGTTTACTATTAATGAGCATTAGCTAAGGAGAACAAATAAGAACAGTAAGGTAAACGCCAATTAAGAGGAGTGTAAAATGTAAGGAGATGAGAGTTTCAAGTAATTACTATACCCAACAGAAGCAAATGTTCCAAAGAGGAAAAGGAGAGTGACTACTAATAACGCTTCGCTGAGTTTGACAATTTAAGAAGTTATTTCTCATAATAATAAAAACTATCGTCCAGAAACGTCCCCAAAGTTAAAAATAAAATTAACACACCGTTGTTAGGGTCCTGGGAAAGGGGAAAGTCACACTAGGCTCTTTGGAATGTAACTGGATTATTAAGTAACAAGAGCCCCCAAATGTGTATCACTCTTTCTCAACAATTTCAAATTCTACAACTTTTCCCATTTAAAAACAATCAGAATTCCACAAACAACCTAAGAATATCAAATATGGTTTTGAAAAAAAAAATTATGGTTTACATGAGAATTTAATGGAAACCACTGGTGAGGAAACTGCTGTGCAATGTGCAGGCGCTTCATGCCTTAAATGACACTGGCAGTAAACAGAAGGAAAAGGATAAGTAGAGGAAACAGAAAAATCCTGAACCTAGAGCTGATCATTGCCAATCTTTGACAGTAATTAAGTTAAAAAAAGTGCCTACTAGAGTTTAAGAGCTTTTGACACATGCTCTCCAGAAGGCTTTTATCGAATGATGTATAATAGACCAGGCCTTCCTCAGTAAACAGACCAGCTCCTTCATTGTCTCCAGCTAGCCCAACGATACAGCTAGCCCAAAGGCTGAGGATGCTTCCTGGATTAACCAGCTAGCGCCTATGATTTAAGCACACTCATCTAGATTTAGCCAAAATCACCCTCATAAATGAACACACACAGTGGTTCCTAAATAAGTTTGAGATAATGAGAAGACAAGAGTTCAACTGCTGAGGATTTTTTACCCATAATTACTCACACCAGATTTCCTCACATGAATACATTAATCTAAACGGCATCTATCCGACAATACCACAAAGCGGAGCTTTTAAAATAATCCAGAGAAACAGGAGTGAAGAAAGGGTTGGCCAGTTTTCTCAGAGAAACTGCAGATCACCCTGCCCTGCATTTCTGAGAAGGGAAAATTAACAGGGAAGAGGCAGTGGGGAGACTGTCCCTCATCCTCTTGGAAGATAAACCCTCTGGCTAACTAGGTTTATGTGAAGAACACATTTTGTTTTGGAAAGGAATCCTTTCCTTAACTCCCTTTCTCTCTCAAGGTTATGGGTTCCCTATTTTGTCCTGTGGAATCTTTAACAACAAAGGTATTTGAAGACATTCTCAACAGGTCTCTGTTCAGCTTAGATGAAAGAAGAAGTCACTGCCTGGTGGGTCATCTGCTTCCGACAGAGAAGGGTGACCCAGATGATGGGCACTGATGCCCTCAGCCTTCCTCACTTCAGGAGGATTTGTCTGGCCTTTTTTTGGGTTTGTTTCCAATGTAGGTAAATGAGCTCTGCAAATATTAACCAGTGTCAGGCGTGCTGTGAGCCTCTTCCTAATGAGGCCCCAAGGATGTAAGCTGGAGGAGCTGTTTTAGCTAGTCTAAAGGCAATACCTAACAGTCAGACTTTTAATTTCACTTAAGTGCAAACCAGAGAAGGCTAGCCCTGGAAACCTTTTTAAATATGAAGAAATAAGCTTAAATCATAGCAAAATCTAGTTACTGACACAATACAGTTCTCAGAAATGATCTAAAGCAGATGATAAAGCAAATGATTAAGAACATTCCAAACTAGTCACATGGCATTAAGGAGGTCTGTTACTTTGAAGGGCTCCCTTGCAGACAAATCCACGTTTATCTTAATAAACAGCAAGCTTTCTGATCCAGGTTCTGGGAGATCTTGGGGCCAGAGCATCTGCAGACGCTACATTTGAGAATATCAAACTTCAGCAATGCTTTTTTGTCTACTCATCACTCTCTTGTATCTGGGACGTCTCCTAAATTAATTTCCTTTTTCTGTATTTATTCAGTTATAAAATCTCTGCCTTGTAGACTCATGTCAGCATTACTTGGTTTGGGTTATAAGCACCTAGAATACAAGAATTCTATTAGTCTAAACAGCTCTAAAGAGTGTAAACGCAGCAGGAGTCTTCAAAATGTTTTTCGGATAATAATGATGTGGTCCTCTAAAAAGTTAGTGACAGTCAATGAAAAGGCAGAAACAATTATCTTTAACTTCTTGTTCAGCAAAATGCTTTTGTCTATAATGTTTCCTAATTTTTAAAACATAAATATGGATGCCTATCATCTATCAATCACCATCCCCTCTGTCTCTCTGACTCTCTGCCTCTCTTGTCTCTCTCTGTCTCTCTCTCTGTCTCTGTCTCTCTCTCTCTCTCCTCTCACCTTATCCCCAGGCAGAGAAAAGCAGCAGGAAGCCCTGGGTCTGCAAAATGACAGACATGATTCAAATCATTCATCGAGATAAAGTTATTTCAACAGAATAAAAATGATATAGTAGAAATTAAATCGTATAGTGTATGTTATAGATTACTTGAGTGGTTTATTACAAAAATAAACACATATCTTTGCCCATGGGGTGACTAATCCTTTTCTACATGTGGCCTCAAAGAATGATCTCTATGAGGAAATATTCCACAAGTTTGTACCTTTCACTCTATTTGCTTCGGTGAGTCCCCTGGCACACAATAATACCGTTTTCTATGACGCAGAAGATGCTAGCTATTATGAGATAGAAGTAATATCCATCAATTCAATGCATTACTTCAGCGCATATAAACTTAAAACTTTCTTCCTTAAATTACTGTCAAATTTAAACATTACAATAATATATGCTTTCCTTTTTAATTAAAAAAGCTCCAATACACATAAATATTTTTATGTAACTTCTCACTCCTAGGCATATAATACTCACTTTTGAAAACAAAATGATGATTTAACATATTTATCAAGAAGAAAAATAATAATGTTTTCTATTTAACCACGTGTCCTATGAAATTCTGTTACAGGATAAATTGCAAATTAGATTCACATGTCCCAGTTGCTAATTATTCCAGGTGTCCATGAATGGAAACAAGTGGTTAATTCATACTAAGTCACTATCAATGTGCTAACTAGCACGCCACCACTTCTGTGTGCCTTTATTTACGACAAGAAAGTGAAAACTGGGGAAACAAAGGGAGAACATTTAAAGGTTACTTTTCACCTGTGTTACCTGACGGCTTCCTACCTCGAAATGCTAGTGCTTCGCCCCCTACTTTTCCATTTTAGATCTGTAGAAGTTATTCATAAAAGACAGCTAATACATCATTTTGTTCAACTGCCTTCAAATAAAGAATTCTTTAGAGTGAACGCTTATTGTTGAATGCCAAGTGTGTATAAAATGTGGAAGTATGGGCTAAGGAGCTTACAAAATGAAAACACACAGCTCCTGCCCTCAAATAGCTTAAAAAACAGAAAAGATAGCTTATCTGCATTTACAAATCCCATGAATATCTCATAAATCATAAAAATTCCTATTTTGCTATGAAATTCCATTCCATTCCGTAGACTACTCTAGATTATTTAGATTTGCTCATCCAGTGGGTTTATAACACTGCTTTTAGAAATTCAGTACATGAATTTTCACTGCTTTCATCTTAATGGATCAAAACAGCTGTAAGAAGTGTTGAGTGCCACTTCATTTGTATAGGTTTTGATTTACAAAGAAATACAAGATAACCGTATATGAAGGTGTACACCAGGGGACCAGGGGTATGAAGGGCACTCTGGGGAGACAGAAACACAAAGGAAAAGATGTGTGGGTTGATATAGTTGGGGTCTGGGAGAGCCAAGGGTGGAGAAAGGAAGAAGAAAAAGAGAAAAAATAGGTGGTTGGAAGGAATAATTCAAGGGGTAAGCAGTGTCTAACCAAGGAAGACTTCTGAAGCCATGCTAAGGAGTACAGATTTAATGCAAAATTGAAGGGAAGCCATCAAATGATTTTATGGAAAGCAGAGATACTATACATGATCTGATGAATGTGTAGAAGATACTTTCAGAGAACAGCAGGACTAGAGGCACAGAGACATTTAAGGAGAAATTTACAACAATATGGGAAAAAATTGTTAGAGTAAATGAACTGGGGCAGTGGGAGAAGAGATCAAGAGAAGGGGCTAGAAACTTTGGAGAAAGAACTGAAAGGATCCGATGATGCTGTTTCTGGGGAAGAGGGTAGTGAGCTGGGAATGACAAGCAGGTTTTGACTTGAGTGTCATTTGAAAGGAAGATATGGAATAGCCAAAAAGAGGAGTAACTTTTTGTATTTGTCTGTTTGTGGAAGAGGAAGAGGGTAGAGTGCAGTAACGAATCACTTGGGACTGGGCACTTGAGTTGTCTGTGAGATGTGCAAGCGAAGATGACCAGGAGCCAATGAACATACAGGATTACTCTTCAAGAGAGAAGCGTGAAATGGAAATATAAACGTGTCATTAGTACTTAGGTTAATAAATGAAATCTTCAGTGTGAATGAGATTCTCAGTAAGTACAGAACAACACAAGAAACAGCAAAGGAGAGAGCATTTACACGCCTGTCATTCTCCTCATTTCTTAAACTTTTTTGTTAACGATCAGATTACCTACATTTTGATGAGCAATTAATTCACTTATGTCACTGTTACCTGCAATAACTCTTCTTTCTCATTACTAATTGTGAAAGATTTTTTTAAGTCAATCACATTTTGCTTTTTTAAATCTGTTTTATTCATTTTCACTGAAAATTACGTTTTTAAGACTTATCCAAAGTTACACGTACATTTATTTTAACTAACAGGTACTTATTTTAACTAACATTTATTTTAACTAACACGTATTTTAACTAACATGTATTTTAACTAACAAGTTCTGCATGAACTTTGTTTACTCATTTCCCCCTTTGGTAGACATTAGATGATTTCTACTTTTTTTGCTCCTAAAAATAATGTTGCAGTGAATGGCATTTAACTCAGATAAGCAAAGCGCTTTTTGAGGAGATGAGGAGATATTTACTTGGAACTGGAATGGCTAGGTTCTTATGCTGCACCCATCCTTTTGATTTCAGGAGATGAGAAATTAGGTAGAGGGTTAGAAAATGAGGAAAAGGGGGAAAATATGCTACTGAAGAAAATAATAGATATGACAATATGCTTAAGCTGCAAAATGTTATGCAGTTGTTAACTTTTAACAATTTTCTAAGCTAATATTGTTTTAGCCAGTTCTTCTTCACGAACTATAAGGACCAAAAAATAACTACAATTTCACTAATGATGTTCTATCTTCTTCCTTTGGAAGATAACAATAATTGTATGTTAAAAAGGTTAAAAAAAAAAAGAAGGAAATCATGGTGAAATAAATTTGGGATCTGATCCATAATACATGTGTTTCTTTCAGTACTGAATGTATATTAAATATTTTAAAAGCTGTAAAGATTGTTATTTTAAGTGTGTTTACCCCAGTGTTTGGCAAATTTATTTTACTTAGGAACGTCTTCCATGAACATCTATTAACAATTTATACAACTAGTGGCCGGTGGAACAGGCTGGAAGAGGTAAGCTTAACTCAGTGCTCACTGCTGGGCTGATCAGCCCTTCAGAAGCAGCACTGTGGTCCCTGCGGGCCCCTGGACTTGCCCCGGGGGAATACGATGTTGACTTTCTCCCCTCGCTACTGCCCTGACCCTCCACCTCACCTGGTCTAGTTAAGAATATACTGTAAAGGAAAACAATTTTTTGTGTCTCAAAATGCTAAATCCTAGATGGATCCGTAAAAGGTATACATTTTCTGTTTCACTAAAAATAGCAACTTGTTATTCTAAATAATATTTATTTTGTTTCTGATCAGCTCCAGCTACTGAGATCTTTATTTATTTAACAAACATGAAACACTGCTTACGATGTGACAGGCACTATTTTCTAAGTGCTTTACAAATGTAAATTCACTTAAGCCCCCAAAAGACGCTATGGTGAAAGCACTCTATCCTTAGAAAAGGGCAAACTGAGGCTCAGAGAGATGAAGGGAAGCAAAAGAGCCAGGGTTCAAAACCAGGCAGTCCTGGCTATTCCACGATGTCACTTGCCATCCGCCTCTCAGGCAAAGCACCTGACTGTCATCTCTTAGAAATAAAGGATATTGCTTGTATTGGCATCACCTCATTTCTGTTTTCTGCCACTGTTATGTATTATTTAAACTACATATTATATTATTATGTATATATAAATATATATTATTTAAATTATACATTCCAATGTGCATATATTTATAGCTTATATATATTATAGATACCTATTGTATATATGTTTGTATACTAGTTATATATTTTAGGTATCTTTGTATCTATATCTATGTCAACATAGATATACATAAAGTAGTTGACCTGAGAAGAATAGAGTCTGAACTTTTAGAATTAAACTGGCCCTCCATGATGAGACTTTAGATTGACTTAGAATTGTACTAACCTAATTGCTGCTACACTTTATTTAGTTTCTATTGCAGTAAATAACAACAAAGCTAGGTTTATTATGCTTTTCTCCTACAAAATGTGTGTTGTTGCTATTTACAAACCATTTGTTCTATTCTTATCGTTGAGGTTTATTTGCCTTTTTTAATACAGTGCATTGTCTTGCTTTTTAAAAAATTCAATAATAATTGCAAGGAAGTGGGGGAAAAGACCAATGACCTGTAATTTATATTTCAATAGAGATACTAAAATAAGCTGCTTTTATTTTTGATTCATTTTAGAGGACGGTTTTTAAAGCCTTCTTTTGACAGCTACTACAACCCTATACTAAAACAGGAACTGCTTGGGAAAAAAAATCTCACTCTCCCAAAATATCAATAAAATGAGCAAGAAAAATTAGCTTCACAGCAGGCCGCTTTAATGAGGCACAGACACAAATCGGACAAGGCAGATAATATGATGCTTTTGGAATATAATAGAGAATAGAATTAGCAAGTATAAAAGAAGTCCCATCATTGTGTAAATCAAGTTCTCAGGGAGGGAGGAAAATCTTATACATCTATGAGAAGAAGGGCAGGTGGGCTTTGCCTATAGGTACTAAGGACTCATCCTTGTTATGTATTTATGTAGATGGATGCAAATGTGTTCATGCATATTATTCTATGCAGAGCCTAATAGGCTATCACTGTTGTGAATAACAGCAAATAAACATTACTACTACAATCTGAATTTCCATGAAAAAAAGAGACTATGTGCAGCTTTTGAATGTAATGTAACATTGTCCATGTAGACAATCACCTGCTTTCAAAAAATGAAACTGAATTTTAGAGGAAAGTAAAGTGATTCTTATAATGAATAGTACAACCATATAAAAACTAAGGGTCCTTCAGGATTAAAAATTCCTTCTCAAGTAAATAAAAGTCATTTTTATTACGATATAAGGTTCTCAATTTTTATTACAGTCTCACTTAAAAAAAATCATACTGACTTATAAAATGTATTGTTTTAAAATATGTACACCTAAAAGAGACATCTTATAAAAAACATCATGAGGTAGTGTTTAAATTCTCCAGGGGAAAAAAAAAATTTTTAAATAATTACTGTCAGAAAACTAAAACAAAAGTACCAGCAATCCCACTCCTGGACATATATCCAGAAAAGATGTAAACTCTAATTCAAAAATATGCATGTACCCCAAATGTTCATAGCAGCCCTATTTACAATAGCCAAAGCACGGAAGCAACCTATGTGTCCATTGACAGATGACTGGAAAAAGAAGTTGTGGTATACACACACACACACACACACACACACACACACTGGAATAGTACTCAGCCATAAAAAAGACTGGAATACTGTCAGTTGCAGCAACACGGATGGACCTAGAGATTATCATACTAAATTAAGTCAGTCAGACAGAGGAAGACAAATATCACATGATATCACTTATATGTGGAATCTAAAAATAAAAATGATATAAATGAACTTCTTTACAAAACAGAAATAGACTCACAGACACAGAAAATAATCTTATGGTTACCAAAAGGGGAAAGGTAGGTGAGGGAATAAATTAGGAGTTTGGGGTTAAAAGAATCTGAAAAATTATATATATATGAATAAATTGAATCCCTTTGCTGTACACCAGAAATTAACACAATGTTGTAAGTCAACTCTACTTCAATAATAATTACTATTGTCAGAAATCATCAACTCTAAGGCAGAATCATAGAGATTCTGAGTTATGCTGTTTTAAAAAAAATTTAAGCTTTTATAGTAAATTCGCACTCAAAATCGGTTCCTCAGAAGTAGTTTTCAATAAGTGATATTTTAAAATAAACACGTAACACACATTGTGTTACTTGTGCATTGCCCTCACAGTGCTTCCACAGGTGAGCATCCTGTCGCATGATGCATTTGATGCTGATAGAAACGCAGCATTCATTTGTTCACTCAGCATTTATTGTGCACCTACTCTATGTCTGCAACCAGGCGAAAGACAAGAAATGAGAAATGGTAAAGCTGTAGGACCCCGGAGTTGGAGACCTAGACTAGAGCCCCAGATGTGACACTGCATTAACTGTAGCCTTGGGCAAATTACTCTCCTCACGGACTTTGGCGGCCTTCTAGCCCTATGTCTGTATAACTGTCACTACAGATACAGGAAACCATAGGCCTGACTGACCCAAGCCACACTCACCCCCACGGTCCCACTGCTGCCCAAATGCACACATATCCAGCTGTCTGGAGGGCAGAGAGACTGTGCCCATAAGGTGTATATTCACCTGAACCACAAGGGGTGCCCAGGAGAAAACGTTAGATAACAGAGGCTCATAAACCAAGTCTAAGGACAATGAGTTAGTTTCAGAGGAAACTGAAGCTTTTAAGTGCGGTGGGTCATGCGGCTTAAGATTGATTCCTGACCCCATCATTTCTCTCAGGGGCTGATGGCAGAGTCCTGGGGAAAGAAACAGCCAAAAATGAACTAAAAGAGTTGTTTCACAAAATTCATGAGAAACACTCAAATCACAAGGCAGCTCTCCTTTGCAGCCCACGGAACGGCAGGCAGCACCCATGCGAGGATGGGGAACTCGTGCCGTACTGCGAGGAGATCAGACCGTAGAGGTGACATCTCTGCTTCAGAGCAAAAGAGGGGAACCAGGGCAAACACCACATATGGCCAGGTGCCATATTTACAAGCACATGTGAGACATTCTCAGGTGGGAAGAAGCCAGGAGAAAGGGCGGGAGTCACTCTGTCTTCTCAGATAAGGAAATTCTTTATCTTCAGATGTGCACAGCAGTAGGAGATGGAGACTTAACACTGGCTCTTGGGACCTGCATCATGTGTCGTTTTTCTGGTGTCATTTCTCAGCCCATGGCAAATCCCATCTCCTCACACATGTACACATTTGAATACGAGCAGTAAAACTTGAAAATCAATGAAGATTTATACTGCTTGGTTTGCATTTAAACAAAATGTTTCTGTGCATTTTTTATACATAAATTATCAAGCACATTATGAATACATATGACACAAAATGCTCTTCTCGATAATCAAAAACAATACAACTTGGCTTTCACTCATGAAGCTAATCTATTAGACAAAGTGATGCTCTGAATTTGGAGGACATGGCATGTTGGGATACCACTAAAGAGAAGCCTTTGCCAAGTCGCTGCACCCACGCTACTTCACCTGCAACACCATATGCATTCATGTAGAATCTGGGGACCATCACCCCTCCTCCTGAACTACCATCATGAAGAATTGTGGCTTGGCAAATAGCTATCTGTTTATTTTCAGCTCTGTTTATTCCAGTGAGGTTCCAGAATACAGTGATCCTTGGTAAATCTGGTTACTAAATTAAAGGGCCTTAGAAAAAGGACAAAATTGAAACTTGATAGTTTATTCCTCATATATTTTAACCAGTAAGCCTTTTCCTTTGCCCCCAAAACATATTTCTGGGGCAATTCCTAGCCCTAGTTTTAATTGTGTTTCTCTTATGTAGTCAGCCAATAGACAGTTTTTAAAGATTCGATTGTGATTTGCTCAACATTTTATGAGGCAATGGGGAAAAACAAGTAAGGCCCCAAACCTGCCTTCAGATACCACCTCCAGGGGACACAACTGTGTAACACACTAACAATGGCAGCCTCTGCACAGTGCCCCACGGAGTGTATAAGGAGACAGCCCTGACATGCTTTGATGGAGGGGGAAATTTTCCATTTTTACAGAGAGGTATTTATACAAAGTCTTTAAGTTAGGGTTAGAGTTGATGGGGTCTTCTAAAGAGAGAGACAAATCTAAGAAAAAAGGAAGAGAATGTGGACAGACATGGAAGAATATGAGAACATGGCATTGTGAGGCATGACAACAATTTACTGAATGTGAGTATGAGTGTGTGTGCGTGTGTGTGTGTGTGCACACGCGTGCACAGAGTTGGAGGTTGGAAGTGGGAACAAATTCTAGACCCCAAACATGCCTTGTATGCTGCTCTAAGTTTGCATGTAACGCATCCTGGAGAATCACAGAAGGATTTCAAGCAGAGGAGTAACATGGTAACATTTCCTCTTAGAAAGTTTCAGTTTGGAATGGAGGAAGTGAAGGAGGGAAACCAGGGAGGAGGGGAGTTCACAGAAACAGGCAGCAGGGTCTATCTTGGCAGGAAAGAGGAAAGTACCTGAGGGAAAAGCAGAACGGTGCAGGAGGTTACTGTCCCTACTGTGAAGAGAATGTGAGACTTTAAATATCAGAAATTTCAATTCAAACAAGTTAGAAGGAAGCAAACAGGTCCAATAAAGTGCAGTTCATTCAGCTTTGAAAGCACAGTTCTATCAAGTTGCTGGGAACAGGGACCCTCAATCTTCATTATTACACCCTCAATAGAACTTTATTAAAAGCACCCTAGGAATCTTTCCATAAAAATTAGGTGCTTCCCTTTGAAGTCTCACTTTCTATTTTAATTTCCTATAGCAGAAATTCCAGAAACTAAAAATAAAGTTCACTGGGATGAGAAGGAGGAAAAAAACAGAGAAAGAGGGATTGTGAGGTTGAATCCCCCAAACAGGCCAGCGCCTGGGATCCCACGGGGCTGCCTTTCCTCTCCTCCCAGCTCATCTAACCTGATCTGACCCACTGCACCATCCCACCCTTTCGCACACATGTGGACACTTGAGTTTTGAGCCATAAATCTTGCAAAGTCTGTCAACTGACAGCCTAATAACATGAAAGGAGTATCTGCAAACAAGATGGTTTCGAGCCATTGCTCCTGACCCTGAACAAATCAGAGCCGGGTTCCCGGTGCAGTTTAGAGCCTCTCCTTTAATCACTGAGCTGGGCAGATTGATGTGACACTTCAGAAGTAAACTAAGAGGGCTCTATTTTCCAGCTATCTACTGGTCTCACTTACTCTTTCCCTAACAATTAAGTCCAGCTTGTCATATTTTGAGACCAAATCGATGCATAAACGAGGGGCAGCTGATAAAACAGCCTTTTCTACCCTGTGTTAGTTATTCACAAGGAAGACCACTTTTTCCAGCTTTCTACCTGGTAATCACTGAGAAGTATGCAAATAACGACAGGGCGAGGTTAGGGGCTAAGGCGGTGGGTATCAATCTTGGCTGCACAGAAAAAAGTCACCTGTGGAGTCTGGTTGTTGGGGGAGGACGGACACTTTAATATTCTGATATAGATGCTCGGGCTTCACGCCAAACCCACTAAATCACAATTTCTGGGTGTGAGGTCCAGGCATTTTTATAAACACCCACTATAAATTCTGATGCTCAGTCATAATTAAGAATGAGAAGGTATCAGCAATGTACCCCCAGTTTCCACCAGTTGTGGAAATGAAGGATCCATCAAGCAATGCCTCACCAGGGACACATGCCAAAATGCAGATTCTCAGGAGCCACTAACACCTATGGAATCAGAATCTTGGGAAGCAGGACCCAAATTCTGAGTTGTGATAGGCTTCTTAGATGAAATTTAGATGAACCAAACTTTTGAGAACAACTTTGGGGGAATTACCAACAGCTATGTCAATTCCAACAGATACTACCATCATTTGAGGAGCCCCGAGGGGCCTGGGGATGGTCGGTGGGACCACGTCAAATTACCATTCCAGGTACCAGTGGAAAGAAAACAGGGGAAACACAACACAAAACAGGAAGAAATAAATGTTTCCTTCCTTAAAAGAAGACACAACTCAGTGGAGAAAATAATCACCATGGAACCTATGAAGATTACGGATTAAGAAGAAGAAGACTGCAGAACGCAGAGCAGGCACTGCACCAGCCTTTTCGGACTTGCACACTTCGGGAAGTACGCGTGCAGGGACTATGAGCTACTTTGATTATGAAGCACTCCTTGGCATCCCCGCCTAAACACCCAGAAGTCCACAGCCCACAGCTGTCCAAAAACTAAAAGAAAGGATGCAAATACCCTCAACCTTTGCTAGTAATATTTAGAACTATACTTTAAACACTTTACATGGCAATTAAATATCCCTCCTCTTCATCTCACATTCATGATTCCAAAGACCTCTTTTAACCATGGCACTGTTGTGTCTCTCTAGATAATACACGCAGAAAATTCGGAATAGAGAACCTAGAAAAATGCAAATATTTTATGTTTTGTCAAATTCACTGTTACATTTCATGGTTATTTCCTCAATAGAAGATCACAGGGGCAATGAGTGTCAGAATAATCCAGAAATAAGACTCAAGGATTCTGTCTCCAGAATAGTCTCTTCCATATAGTCTACATTTTGCATTTATAGCCATGTCAGTATTTTTATATTAATGGTTGTTTCTATATTAATGATATGATTGTGCTTACCTCGGTCCCCCTTAAGTATATTCTGTGGGGGATATTTCAGATGGTGTTTCTATAGATAATGGTGCAACTGTAGCCCAAGGGCTAAACAACAGGTCCTACTTTCATTATTCTCTTGGGACTATAAAATTAATAACACTCAGCAGGGTCACTAGACTCTTGTCAAACCAGTCATTGAATCTTTCTCATTCAAAAGATACACTACTATAATTGACCGAGGACTATGTTTTAATTTGTGTGTCCCAATGGGATCCTTGCCAGAATATCAGATTAAAACCAATCCTAAATAGCTTTGCCATTTGTTTCAAGGATGAACATAGCACTTTAATTTTACAAATGGGGTGTAGTTGCCACCAGATTCCAGGGCATCCAGACAAGGGCAATAAAACTGAACACCACCTTGCAAATCCGCAGTCATCAGTCAACAGCATTAACTGGGCATCCATGTGGTTCTCAGCCACAGTAACAGTTTCTTTACAAAAGCCTCACTTTTGAATATTCAGTGTTATCTTCAGATCCTGAGTCAGGTTAGTTTTCAATTTGGAAAGCATGATCACCTTAGACATAGCATCAAAACAAGAGCTTGGGTTTTTTGTTTTTGGTTTTTTTTTGGGGGGGGGAGGTTTTTTGAGGGTTTTTTTCTGTTTTTGTTTTTTTTGTTTTCTTTTTGTTCTTTTTAATTTAAGCACTGAAATATCTATTTCTACCCACCTTATTTTTTTCTTCTTCGGTCAAAATATCATGAAATGAAGAGCTATTAGGAAGAGGATGATGTTCTGAAGGAGCCCCAAATATAAAGGCCTGGAGAGGTCATCTGAATGACTGAAATGGGCTGGTGGGTCTGCAGTGAACTCCAGTAAACACTGGTCTGAGTGGCAGCTGCCACTCAGCTTCCGGCTCTTTTTCAGTACAGAAATTGGGATGCTGCATCTCCAAAGATATACTTTTTCAGGAAAAGTGAGAAATACAGATTTTTATATGACAGCCACTGATGCTTAAAGTTGACAATTACTCCAAAAATGGTTTTTAGAAAGCTGTGTAGGCCAGATATGGCCCTTTGGTAAAAACTCTTGCTAACACTATCTTAGGAATTTTTGTTTCATCTTGCTTTCCTTCTAAGAACTTTTTATACAGAAAAGAAAGCCAGTTATTCAGCACCTACTATGTGCCAGGTATTGTACTATAAGCAACCCTACAGAATAGGTTTACTTAATCCTACTTTACAGATGGAGAAACTATGAGACAGATCAAGCAAGATCCCTAAGATTATACAGCTAGTGGTTTTCATCTAAACCTACCTAACTTCAAAACATCTGTTTCCCCCACTACACCCACTGCTGATAGTCAGGCCCCCAAATAGGAAGAGAATTTGAGGGTAAGCTCAAAGCATATAACCTTCTGAAATGAACTTTAATAAAAATCAATGTAAAATGGACCAGTTTTATTTTACCATCTGCAGAAAAAAAAATGACTTGCAGAAATGGTTTGTAACTATAAATGGTGTCAGAGTGCTTCTTAAATCTAATTAAATACCTCAAGCGTTATCAAGGAATCTAACACATAAGCAATGCAAGTTATTTAGACAGTGAGTTCAATAAACATTTAACAGTACAGAGGAATCTACAACACCAACTGGTATCTGGAAAAGCAAAACGCAAAGAAGCCAAAGGGAAAGAACTATTTATTTTTTTTAGCACTTTCCATAGAAAAGGTTTCTTGTTACGCTACCTTGACAGCTAAGCTGAGTATTTTGGGCTGCTTAGTGAATCAATGAGTTAATCACTGAGAAGAGGGTTATCAGGCCTCAAAGCCCAGTGACTTTGGTTTAAACCATCTTACTGTCTCTACCCTCCGTCCAAGTCCATGAAACAATCTTCAGAAATGTATTAACAAGTGGCCCAAGGAAATTTTTCTACTGAGATTTCTAGTTATCTTGGTACTTAAATGTCTCTGCTTAACTGTATATATCAATTTCTCATAACTGTGGTTAACAGGAATTAATCGCCACGATCCAATCACTCCTAGAAGAGCTGCTGCAAATAAGTTCCTAAACCTTAGGTCTAAGGACCCGCAGGGACTGTACAGACCCGTCCGCATCCCTCAGCATCGGGGGCCTGCCAGAGGCCCTTCTCCGCCTGGCATCACTACACCCCCTAATCCGTTCTCTCAGTCAGTATTCCTTTGGGGTCCCTCTTCATCCTTATCCTCCACCCAAAATTTTATGGAGCATAAAGTCAAACTTCATAGAAGTTAAAGCAATGCTTATGTTACAAATGATAAGATTTCCTTTATATGTATATATATTTCAAATCACATGGATTATATTTCAGTGCCACATCATACATGCATTTTCTTATGAGAATTTCAACCATTTTAATATATCAGAAATAGGGGAAAGTTCGTTCTTAACGTCAGCGGTACACCACTCTACTCAGCTCACTCGTGGCCCAGAGTAAGCATGAAACGGGAGACGTGAAACGGGGAGACGTGAATCTGCCACATTCTAGGTCTCAGATGTCCCGTGTCTCTCGTGGTGTAAGCCCCTGATCATTAGGGAGATTCCAGTGTTTAGAGAGAAGTATTTTTCACAGTGCATGGCTCTCAGCACAAGCTGGCTCCTTCCCTGCCTTCTCACCTGGAGGGGCAACAGCACGTTCCCATGCTGAAGGGCGTACTGCACTGCACAGACGGATGGGTGTTGGTCTCCATGATAGGACTTGCTGGGGTTTGTCAAGAATTCGCGATACCAGATACTCATCTTAAACACCGACTCTATGACCCCAGCTCCTCCATTCGGGTTTGATTCCACTGCCATGCAAATTAGACAGCACCTACTTAATTATGGTTCCACTCTCTTCTCTACCTTTGTAAGTTTGATCATCTTACCCTGTTGCTCAATATTCTGTAAACAAATCCCACCTCAATTTTCATTCACCAAGGATAACCAGAGCAAAATTAATACACTAAATTAATGACAGTAATAAATATAGCTTACTAATAACACAGAAATATCAGACACAGATTCTTTTTACCTATTTATATTTGTTAGTCTATACATTTCTATTCACTATGCAATCATGAGCAAGATATTTAAGCTCCCTGTGCCTCAATTTCCTCTTATGTAAATGAGACATAATATGGTCTGCCTTGTTATGACAACTGGATGATACAACACACGGGAGGAATCCAGTCTAATGCCTGGCACATGGTAGGCAATTTAAAAAACATTACATATTATCATTATTATTATTCTATTTTTTAAATGTACTGAATATTGTTCTAGGTTCTGGGGGCAAAGATGGGTAAGCTCTTACCCTTAGACAACTCAAGTTCAGGGGTAAGGAAAAATAAAATTGAATAATCCTAATTCAAAATAGCCTTCTATATACACCTTCCTGGAATTTGGTCTGGAGCTTTCAAATGGATACGTTTACAACCTCCTGAGTTTTCAGCTTTATGTATGTACAATGCAAACTAAATCCAACTTTTGATTCTTATGTGGAACCACATTTGTTTTCTGTAAAGTACCTTCTATTTAGAACTAAATTAGAAGACAGTTTATAGGTTATAAAAGCACAAGATTTTTCAGTCAAATAACCTTCTTTGAATATTTGTTACGCAAATTGTTAGAGATAATAGTTATAAGTCAAGGGGATTTCAGGCCATGACAAGTGAAATGACGGTGAACAAAGGCTTTCCTAGAGGACAAAAGGCATCAGCGGAGCACAACAAAATGAACCAAATGGACAAGGTACATAGTTTAAAAGGAAAGGTCTCTTTCAAATGCCCCGAGTCCAAGAGGCCCATTTGCAGCTTTGGGCTTATTTAATAACATTATCTACAAGAAAGACCACGAGTATAAATCAGACATCAGTGCACATATTTCAAGATCAAAGCTGTAAGCAAAATGATTTGTGGGAGCAACTAAACAGAGCAAATATATTATAGCTCTTTTCAGAGAATACTTAAGCATATTAGTTGTCCAAATTAGGATTTGGTTATTGTCGATGGAGCCAAAAAGAAAAATACATGCTGTGGAGATTATTTTATTTTCACCTACAGGGTACTTTCAATGAAAGTAAAACTTCCTCAGCATAGCTTAATGACAGATTATTTGATATAGTTACAATTCATTGGGAAAGTCCTAAATATATGACTAGAAAAAAAGTCCAAATTTCCAAGTGGTTAATTCTTATGGAGATAGTGTTGCATCAACCAAGATTGTCATTTTTGTCAATTATGACATTTCTTCAACAAAGAAGCTAAGAATCTCATTCCAGTGCCAATGCAGAACAACCACATACATATTTGCTACCGGTATTCCTCTTCTAGATTATGTATCTCTTTTAGGCCATACTTAGGCTATTTTTTAAAACGTTCCAATAAAACTATACTAGTCTAATACTGGAAAAATACTTTGAGTCCTAATTTTCTTTCCCTTTCACAAACAGTAATATTACCACAATTTTGAAAACAGTATGCATGAGCTTTCTCGTATCCAATAAATGATCGCAAAGGCCTCCCTGTCTTTCCCTACAGCCAAATTTATTTTGCGTTTACTATCATGTTACCAGTGCACCACAAGGAACAGAACTAAGCTGTCCCCACGTGTAATCTGTCTGAGTCAGAGTTTCCTCATTTACGTTCTCACTAGACACTACATACCTAGGAATTCATTTTAAATATATAGCATATGCATTATTTCAGGCATCAAGCAATATTTTTCCTAAGGAATATTAAGGAAAAAATCCAAATTATAAAAAGTTTCCAAGTAATTCTTACTAAAGTACCACGTTGTTTCACTGTTCTGATTTTGGTTTTCTATAGCACATAAGAAATGGTGATGCCTGAGTCAACATGGCTGGCACGCAGCATCTGGAGCCAAACTGCAAGGCTTGGAGTCCTGCCTCCACCACTTTCCAGCTCTGTGAGGTTGGCAGGTGATTTTATTCCTGTGCCTCGGTGTACTCTCATTTGCAAAATGTGGATAACGGTAGTACTTATTTTATTGTTTTTGTGTGTGTGTGAGAATTAACTGAGTCAATGTATCAAAGCACTCAGAAGAGTGCCTGGCACAGAGGTAGGACTCTTTATGTGGTGGCTGTTTTATTTACTCACAATACATAATTTCATACTGTCTTCACTGCCTTCGTTCAAAAGGTTTATTTAACAATCAACAAATCAGCAAAATGATTTGATTCTGACTTCTGGCAGGGCATTAAAGGTAAGATGCAAAATTACATGAGAGACAAGTGTACAATTACATAGATTTATCACTAATCAAATGGCAGCTAGCAAAGTCAGTGGAAAGTGGAGAGACATCTTTAGTTAAATGAGAGCTCTCACATGAAGTCTATCTTATTTGACGGTATTATCAACAACAAAACTGAAGTTGTAAAAAATTTTAGGCAAATACATAGAAAACAAGAATCTTGGAGAAGTAACTATTATACTAGATGACAGAACCACTGTCCAAGAATATTTCAACCTAAACAATGACATTTAAATTAAATATTGATAAATGTAAAGCAGCCAAGATAAGCTCAATCACAGCCTAAGCATGGGATACATCACTCTGAAAATAGTTACTGTGATTCTGAGCTGAGTTAATTAGAATAGTCACCTCAAGTAAAGACATGCATGGCCTCACTTCTTCGGAACTGGGTGGAACACATGGAATGCTCTGACTCTTAGCTCCACAGCTAAAGAAAGACAGGGGCCTCAGGGTGGCAAGGAGAATGAGGCAGAGTCTGGGTGATACACTGTGTGGCTGAAGGATCTGGAACAGAAATATTTCAAATAACTACCTTCGATTCGTTGCAGGATTATCCCAGGAGAGGACTGACACTTACTCCATACGAGCCCAGAAGGCAAGACTAAGTACAACTACAGGAAGTTCGCTTTTTGGCTCAAAATGGAAAAAAAAAATATTCTCACATATAAAGCCGTCTAATGGACTGATTGTGTAGCCACAGTTCCTTGTTTCTGAAAATCTTCAAGAAAAGTCTCTGTAACGACTTATCAATCATTCAGTCAATCAACAAGCATTTACTGTTTTGTTACGTTTTGCAAAGTAGTGTATCGGATCTGGTGGATAAAATAATGAGTGAAGAAGGACAGCAGCATTTATTAAGTGCTCACTGCAAGCTTGATACTGTGCTAGACACTTTCAAATACATCATCTGACCCCCCTCCACAGGTACTGTGGAGTATCATACAGCACCATCTCTCCTGCAAAGCCTCCTCTGCACTGCAGCACAGCATGTCTATGAAGCCATGCTCATGAAATCCTTTCCTGAAAAACATTTAATCACTCCCCATTGCTCCTACAATAAATAAGACCTAACACAGCTTAAAGGACTCTGGGTCCCACCTCCCTGCAGCCTCACCTTCTCAGGTTCTCCCACAGGCCACATTCCCTCCGACCGCAGCGCGTTCGCACGTTCTGCTTCCTAGACCCAGTGGCACTCTTCCCTCCCTTCCTTACCAAATGGCACATTGTTAGCAAGGAAGTTAGGAAACACAACCTAACGCCCACAAGTATATAAAATTAATTATTTTTTCTCATAATACTTAGCACAGCCTCTTCACAGCACTTATCATCTTGTAATTTTATCTTTGTGTTGCTAGTTATTTGATATACGTCTCCCCTGCTTGCTAAAAGTTGCAGAAAGGCAGAGTCTCCGTCTAATTTTGTTTGTTTGAGGAGGCAGTAAAGCTTAGTGACTGTGAGAACAGATTCTGCAATCAGACCACCTGGGTTTAAACCCCTGTTTTGCTACTTACTAGCTGTGTGACCTTCACAGGTGCTTAACTGCTGGGTACCATCGTTTCCTCATTCATAAAAGGTGGTTGGTAATGGAACCTGTTGTGAGGATTAAATGAGTTCACACATGAAAACCACTTGGAACACTGTCTGGCACATAGGTGCTGTACAAAAAATATTTCCCACTATTAATATTATTTGTTTGCTGTTGTATCCCAGAGATCCACCCAGGGCCTGGCACACAGGATGACCAGATACTACTGACCACTGTTGCTACACACAAATACTAGTAAATACTTCACAGTCTTGTTGAATGAATAGATAAATGATGAAACTGAGATGGAGAAATTATAAGAGATGAATCTTGCCTTCACAACTAGGACTGTCAGTCCCAAAACTATGTGCTTCTTATTCTATTATTTCCTCCCACTAGACTACACAGCAGGGGCAAGAACAAACTGCTTCAGGAGCACAGAGGAAGGAGCAACTGATCTGACCGGGAGAAAGAGGGAGGAGACGCTGAGCCCACGTTTAAACAATAAGTGGGATATTGCCAGGAAGAAACCAAAGTAAAAGGTGTTCTTGGCAAAAGAAACAACACTGGCAAAGACATGGAAGTAGCAAAGTATTCAGGGAATCAAGAATAGTAATGGGCAAGTCAATGTGGGTTAAATCACGACTAAATTAGAGAAGAATCAAACATAAATGCTAAGGAATGTGCACTTTATTCTGAAGAAAATTGAAAGTCATCAATGCCTTTATTTAAGCCACAATCTTATGAGTTGTTCTTTTTTTTTTTTCAGTTTTAGTTTTTTTTTTTTAACTTACTAATGGAAGGATTAGTTCATCAAGCACAAACACATCTGAACTAATGTTAAACTAGTCCAAGTAAGGTAAGATGAGAGCCTTGACTCTAGGAGTGGTGATAGGAATAGAAAGTAGGAAAGAGAAAGAAAAACTAATTGCTCCAAAGCAAGGGATTTGATGCATTAACCCTGGTACATTCACACAGTCCAATATAGAACACAATGCAATCATTAAAGTGACACATGTAGAATATTTAGCTGCAGGAAAAGATGTTCATATCATTAAAAAGTAGGCTGTAAAAACATTACAGTATAACTCAGTTTCTATAAAACATGTATATCGTTCATATACACTTACACTGTATCTTGACCATTATAAAATTTAATTTTTAAAATAGAAGACAGTCTGCCAAAAATCTTACTAGTCATCTCTGGGTAGCAGGATAAGCGCTGTATTTTCAATTTGATTTTCTTCCTCTCGCTCTTTTTGCCCTAGTATTTTTCTCCAGTGAATATGGAATGCTTTTGTAAAAAGAGAAAACATGATAAAACTTACTGATAGAAAGTAAAAGCAGGGGAAAATTCCAACAGAAATTCTAGGAATTAGAAGCATCAAAACTTGGAAACAGATAGGACCACTGTAGGGGGAGGAGAAGGGGAAAGGGGAGAGGGTTCCAAGTAGCTCTCAGCATGACCAGGAGCCCAGGCCACGGAGCCAGGAAAGACACGGAGCAGGATCAGTGTGCTCTACACAGCAGCACTCTTCCGCGGCAGGAGTCTTCCTGCTTTGCGGCTTGGTTCTCTGATGATACACCTCTCTCCCTTGGAAAGACAATGATTGTTACCAGCATTGCTTTTCTTCATCACTGGATTAATAGACTTGTATGAAGCACATCAGACCTCACCAGACACAAGAATACAAGAACAAATTTTAAGCTGTATAATTGCCCAGGATCCTTCTGAGGCTTTAGCAATGAATAAACCAACAGTCACAACCTGACTGTAATATCATATTCAACTAAGATATCCCTGGGGCTTTGGACATTTTAAAGACTCTCAAGCAGTTTTAAATAGAAATAAACTCTGGCTAAGTAAATAAATAAATAAATCCCATCCAACTATATTATATCCAGGACTTTTACTATGGGTACCTCAGAAGAGTTTGGGTACCACACCTAGGAGAAAGACAACTCCAGAGCAAATATTTAATGGTATCATATTTTATTAGTGTAACTGATTGATCTGAGACTTGGTGATGAAGAATCACCTGAGAGAATAAGGGAAAAGATAGTATTCTAACCCACCAAAGTCTTGGTGTGTTCTGAACTACAAATATGACATCTCAAAATTCAATTTAATTCTTAAACATCTGCAAAGATATTTTAAAGATATTGAGAGCATGCTAATTTATACCAAAGAGTACAAAGCATCACATTCAAAGAAAAGCATCAATTTGAAAAGGCGCAGAGAGAAATACATTTTCTTCATATCTGCACTTTATCTGAGTGTATTAATAAGATCGGTCATTGTGATTTGGGGGTTACTCTTAATCTATATATTAGTTTAAATTTACATCTGTATCCTTGACCTCTCACCCCTCCTCCTGTTTCATTTTTCTCACTATCTGCAGGACAATTACTTGGGCACTCTTTCTCTGAATCTATTATCACCCCTTCCGAGCATGTTCTTTGCCAACTGTCCTCATTACCACTTATCCTTGAGGTTGTCTGCTGTTTGTTAATGGAGTCTAGCATTGTCTTTCTGACAAGAGAAAAGAATCAGCTGTGTCTCAGTCATCTGTCCAAAATGCGATTGCATGGAATATGGGAAGCTACCCCTGTGCAATCTTCCATGCCTTAAGGACAAGCCAAGTTTGACTTAAAATGGCCTATTAATATCACTACTTAGCAACAGAGTTTTAATATAAAATCTTTTAGAAAAATCTTTATTACAGCAAAAAGGAGTAAGTAACTTCTGCTGTTCTTATAGATTTTAATGGATTTTTAATCTACCAACTGTAAGCTGTAAATTCGAGCTCAAAAGAAACACAAGTGCAACTCAATGGGAAGTTTTATTGGATTGCTTACAGAAGAATTATAGTTATGATCAACAGCCAGGAGTGAACAAAGGCTGAATGTCTCTCTCCTCTTTTCAAATGATCTGAATGATTCATTTCTTCCTGTGCACTTCCTAAACTAGAATTTGAATGAATGAGGCAAAAAGCCTGAGTAATGCAGGATGAGATGGAGCAAGAAAAGCAAGTTTTGGAAAACTCACAAGCAACAAAGAGCTCTCTGAATGATCGATACTTTGAAGCAGTTATACCCAAGCATTGTTAACAATGTACCCAACGTACTTTTGTTCTTTTGAATAGCAAATGCATCCATTATATATAGATTACATGGAGAAACAAGATCATTCAACTAACAAATATTTAATACTTAAAAGTGGGAAAAGAAAATACTATTTCCAGAACAACGAATGAAGATTTTATAAACGGAAGACATCTGACCGGGGCCTTACAGGGTGGCCAATAGTTGGCTAAGCATCTGAGACAGAGCCTGAGTGCGCAGGGGCTTGAGTATCAGGCTAGTAAGTTAGATGTCATCCAGGGAGCCTTCCCCATATCTGAGCAGGGGGTAACAGGACCAGAGCTGTGATTTAGGAGGACTAATCCACTTGTAGTGTGTACAACAGATTATTATAGGAAGAGCCTGGAGGCAAAGAAACCAGCTTAGAGGTTAATAAAACTCTGCTGGTCAGAAGTGACCATGACCTACGCAGTCTCTTCAAACGAAGGAGATGCATAGTCACAGGAAAAGTGTTCTCCAAAAATGATTTGTTGAAAATGATATTCCATTAGTGTCGATGTTATTGTATGAGTTATATTCCACCAGAACTACTACCTCCGAGGACAGAGAACCTAAACAGAATGCCTCCTCTGAGTTGAGTATATATCATAGCCCATCTCATTTTTGCTCCAATACCTTTTCCCCATAGGTGTTTCAAAGTTTCCTCTCACTCATTAGCAGTCACTGGAAACTTCCTCAGTCGTCAGAGCTTTGAGATGGCTGCTAGACCCTTAACTCTTATAGCACAGACGTCCAGCATCCAAGGTCTCTCCTGACTTCTCATTGCTGAAGTACATGATGAAAGCATGACAAACTAGAGAGTACTTCAAAGGCCTGAGAGCCAGAGATCCACTCATATTAAACAAACCCTTTCTTATCTTTTAAATTCATAAGTTTGAAATTCTGTGGAATTTATTTTTTGTAAGAGAGCACTTTCTTACATTCACGTAATCAGCAATATTCAGAAAATACACTCCTCCGTGGGGTGTTGCTGACAGGTGATATCAAATACCATCTGCTAACAGTGCACCGACCACAAATGTAGAGCTGAATAAGTGGGTAGTTTCCAGGTAAGGGCCCCGAGTAGGTAAGGGTATTCTCAAGTCTTACCTGAGGGGTCTAATCCTAATGCCCAATTCTCCCTCACTGGAAGCTTGGTATTGCCTTCAAATGAGGTCTTCGTCTTTGAGAAAAGCAGTATATCAAAACCCATGACTCCTTATTATAAATAGCTGTTCTTCCCCAGTCTGTATTTCTAGTTCTTACCCACAATCCTTTCATTTCATTTTCAAGTCAAGTCATATTGTACTTTCTTTCTCACTGACCCTGTACAGTATTTTCTTCCCATGAAAACTTTATGTAAAGCGTTTTACGTATATGTACTTTATAAAATCATGAAATCAAGATATTGGCCAAATATTAAGACATAGAGACAAGCTCCAATACTGGTACACATTCCAAATACTCAGCTTACCAACGGCAGATATCCTACAGCTCTGACAATAGGAGAAGAAAGGCTTCCACTTATGACAGAACAAAAGACACATTAATTCAAAACAGGAAATTTAAGCAATGATGTAATTACCTTGCAGATATCTATTAGGTGGGCAATGAGAAAAAATTTTCAGTTCCATGTATTATTCAAGTGTCTCAGTTACAAATCTGTGCTTCTTTTAGGGAGATAAAGATAGGAATTTGGGGAGGATACTGTGACCAAAGGAGTCAATATTGAAAATGCAGAATTAAGCCTCAGTTTCAAGAAATCAAACAGGATTGTGAAAACATGGTTCCTATACTGGGATAGAATCCACTAAAGAAAGGAGATTCTGTTTTTATCTCCAAACTTTTGGACACGTGCATATATGTAAATAAGTAGAGAAGACAGGTGCTACTTAAACTCTGATTCATAACATTCTATTAGAAGAAAGGAGATGTCAGATGCAATAAATGTATTCCTACTCTGAAGACAGTTCCTAAAAACTTGTATGAGAGTCTCCTCTCTGATTGCCTTTTGCCTCTATAATGAGAATGTGACAAGATGGGGTAAGTGTGGCTTAGTAGCTCAGGGGATTTTACAAATTACTGGGACTCTACCAAGCCCCAGTGACAGAGAGTGTCAGTGACGTCATGTGCTATCAGCAATATCATACGTCTTCATAATTCAGGTTGTATCTGAAGCCACTGTTGGCAGCAATAGACTCTTAGGTAAGCTCTGTTTTTCATCCAAGGCGCCATTAATTTGAGGGCATCCCAATATTTTATACACCATCAAGAAAAATTCCTTTGGCAATTGAATTATGACAGACCACAGACTTAAGGAGCATTGCAAACTCATATATTTAAAAAGTGCTAAAATGTGTCTTAAACCAATGAATTTTGGTGTAACTTCTGCATAAAGATTACAGAAACTTTGAGGAGAAAAAGCTGATGGTTACAAGAAAACAGATCCAAACAAAGTAGGAAATGACCTTCCTTTGATTGAGACAAAAGTGAAGAAAAGAGAGAAGACAATGAGATTCATGTTCTCAGAATTTATATAAATTCTCTCCTCTTCTGGCCTGTGTGAATCTGGGAGTGAGACAGGAGGTGGCCAGCAGAAGATCTTAGGGTAAGGAAGCCACAGAGGATGATAACGATTTGAGTTACTTCACTATCTGGTCTCAAAGTCAGGCAGACCTCATCGTTCCAGCAGCCAGGATCCCGCTGGTTTAGTATAATTTCGGTAACTTTGTGCTTTGCTCCCTTACTGAGGCCACACTTAATTCCCATGATTTTTACCTCAGGTCTCTGTCATCAGGTTATCTTGGTTGAAAATATGGTCTCCTGTGGTTGTCTGTTACTTCTGCCAAGCCTCTCTGCTACTCACAGCCAGTGCGTCACTGGATGTTTCTTACTATTTGCTGATAGAGTCTCCACTCAGGGCAGTCCATCCTTATCCCCAGGAACACCCCGCTGCCCACCGCCAGTGGGCACACTGCCCATACTCAGTGCCTGTCCATCCAACACGATATTCTCCCTACCCTGAGATCGCTGATGCTTTGTGTAGAAGCTTCCCCATATTTGTTAAGATCCTCTCTAACCACCAACTCCTTGTTGGTGATTTTTCTCCACTACTCAGTTTTCAGCCTTCTGTAGTCCCAGGGACAATCAGGTCCTGATTCTGTCAGATACAGATATTTTCAGATTCACCAGGCATGGCAAGGAGGTGGTAAGCCTTTGTTTATACGTCTTAGGTAAGGCAAAAAGGTGAGTTAGAGAAGAAGCAAAACTACCCAGTACCGGAAAGAGAACATTTCAGAGGCGGTGACACGGTGGGGAGAGAAAAGCTCCACCGCACGGAACCCAGAACTGGTTTAATCTCAAGCTAAGATTCCAGAAAATTTATGAAGAGTAATTTCTAATTGGGGATTATATGTAAAACCAATCTGATGAAAGATAATACATTAGTGAGGAAAGTACTATATTACAGAATTAGTTTACTTCAAAAGGAAATGTATTTTCCTCCATTTGGTTAAAACTGTTTAGGTAGGTAGGTCAAAATACTACAATCACTCCTATTCACAATGAAAAAAGTAGGACAAGGAAGTTAAGAAACTCACCCATTTGGAAATCATAGACTTTACTGTAAAAGCCAGCATTAAGAAACAGCTCTTATGACACATGGGTTTATGCTTTTTCTGCTATGTACTGCTGTTGGCAGAGTAGGCTTTGAGATTAATGGATGAAATTTATGCTTGGGTTAGGACTAAATTATCCTGAATTTTGTTTTATCATTGTCCTTGTTGAAAAAATAAAATAACAACAAAACTAAAAAAAAAAAATTTTTTTTTCAATCCAGTAGGGATATAATATGATAAATACTTGGTACAGTGTTTTTTGGACCAAATAAAGTAGCTTCAAGAGTAATACATCAAATGCAGTTCTTTTAATATGGTTGGCATCCAATAAATGTTGATTTGATAGAATTTTCTCTTCCTGTAGATTACAAGAAATGATCATGAGTGAAATATCTAATTCAAAACATGGCCATCAAAATTATGACATATCAAAATATTGCTCTTAAAATCAGATACATATCCTTCTGCCTTACAAATCCAAATTTAACATGCTTATCGATGAAGAAAAAAAAAGATTGACATTTAACATGGAAACGAACCATGTCATTCGTGGGCTCAAATGGAACTTTACCAGTTTCTAATTCTAAGTGAACTAAATAACACTTTGAATATTCTCCTGTGATTCCCTCCTCAAACCCAGCAAGTGTCATTCATCTTTTCTGCCTCCCGGGGTCTTCCTCCAAGGTAAAGGAGGTACATTTGGACTGCATCCCGAAGAGCAGCCCATGTCTGTCACCATATCTGCTGTTCCTCCTGCCATTATTTCTTGTCATTTGTTCTTTTGTATGTGTCTTAATTGATAAATTAAATTAAAACAGAGTGCAAAAGGATGGAACACAAATGACTAACGCAGGCTAAAATAATATGCATCTAACAAAATTCTTCAGTTCTATTCTAGTATAGCCTAAAGAAGATTAAAAGCATACAAAGCTTAAAACCAAGGAGAGATACATCCCCCCAAGACACTACAGCCCCACATATGCAAGCAGCAACAATAAAAACCCCAGACAAACAAATAAACAAAAACAGAACCTGCAGGAAGACATTAGAAGGCAGAATGTAATCACTGGAATTGGAAACTGACCAGGACACTGTGGTTAAAACTCTCTCTGCTACAAAGGTTCTGAGGAATCTTTAATGACTACAAATGGTCAGGACTTCATGTCCACACCTCATCTGAAAGATGACAACCAGCAGTTAGTCCTTCCTGCCGCTACCCAGGGACCGGTGTCAATTTTGACCTAGCAGAATAAAGGGCCACCTACAGAAGTCACTAGCATCATTTGTTATCCTTGGCTGCCTTTGCTAACCAATCTGTGTGAAGCAAATTACTTAAATATCTCAAGATCACTGCCATGTTTTAATAGAAATACATAGTGATATCATTCCTCATCTCTGTATAGAATTATGAAATAATGCTATGCACACTCCTTGGGTAAAAATTATTAAACCCTACTCCTTGGCTAACACTGAGTAATGAGGATGTACCCGTCAGTGAGACATTAGATGCCTATTGTTTAATCTATGTATGCTCACTATCACACTAACTTATTTTTGCCTCATACTTTTTAAGAAACTGACTCAAATGCAGTAATTAAAATACATTACAATAGTGCAAGTGAAATTTGGAAAACTGCCAACATTTTCAAGAACTTATAATTTTCTTTTTCAGAGGAAAAAGTAGTTTTGACATCTTTGTTGCAAAACAGTCACTAACAGTTACTTACAATTTCAGGAAAATCACTGTTTTAATCATGACCTTTCAGTTGTCCTTGATTGAAAAAAAATTGGCCACCTACAGAAATAATTCTGTTGGGCCCTCATCTCTCCACTGATTGATGGCCTCATGTCGTTCTGCATGTTCACAATTACAAATAAAACTATATAAAAATGGCAGAGCTTAGCTTCCATCTAAGTAGATAAGAATAGAACAGTTCTAATTGACAATTAAGGGGACTTTCTTTAAGTGACATCTTTGCCATGTACCTGAATCAAAATCAAATGGTACGTTTTTCTCTGATTAAATGTGTACTCTTTTGGTCACCATTCCCTACAACCATTAATTTAGCATCCATTGTGTAAAAGACACTGTATTATACTCTGTTGGGGGTGACGGAATGTGGATAAAACAGTTTCTGCATTAGAAAACCTATTATCTGGTGAAATACTCAACAGGCTAACTAACATACAATAAATATGGACACTATACATACACACGTGGAAATATCCGCTCACATATAACACACGCATGAATAAAAATTGGGTTCGGTTAAATATACTTATATAAAAATACATACTCATACTTCAGGAACAACATATCAATATATATACTTAAACTTGTACAAATATACCTATACTATGTTACACCAGAAAACTTTTCAGTAAGACATTAGAGGTCCCTAAGTGTTAAGTACATGAGTTTTTCAATAGAAACGAAAAGGAAGACTCATCCTACTAGTTAAAGGTTTCCCACCTACTGTACAAGCAACAAAAATAGAGCTGGCATTCAGGACTCCATTAGAAGTCTATTGAAGCTCTGTGAGGTTGGAAAGCTTTTAGGAGTTCAGCATCACTCAATACACCAAAAAAAAAAAAAAAAAAAAAAAGACTGAAAAAGATTTTCTCTTTGTATTCAATTTCTATGAGAAATCCCCAATTTACAACCTTAAGCTCAACCCAGAAATTGAATTAATCAATGCAATTATCTTTTAAGAAATCCCTTTTGTCAGCTATAGAAGTTCATAGAATAGAAAAAAAGACTGAGATTCCTTAAATAGTAGCCTTGAGGGCAGGCTTCAGCTATACCGAAGGGCTGGCATTAGAAACAGGCATGGAGCGGGGTGTGGGTGTAGCTCAGGGGTGGAGCACATGCCTAAGCCTGCATGAGGTCCTGGGTTCGAGTCCCAGTAAGTCAGTTAAATAAAAAGTAATAATAACAAACAAACAAACAAACCTAATTATCCCCCCCTCAAAAAAAACAAAACAAAACAAAACAACAAAAGAAATGTGCATGGGTACAGGCTTCAGTACTGAGTTTTGGGCAATTATAAGAGTTAAGTGATCCTTATCTCTAAAACACAAACCAATTATCCACCAGCTGCAGTCTACAATAAATTGTTTTATGAAAAACAACACTAAAATATTTATGTGATCAGATCACAAATACTGATGAAAAGCATTATCACATGAAATCCTATATTGAAATAGTCATCTTCTCAAAATAAGTAAATTCACATTTTTGGAAATCACCAACTTGTTCACAATCACCAATTTGAAAAAAAAAAAGGTTCACTTCCTGTTGTTGAAAAATTCTTAGTCTAAAGCCATAATTTCAACATTTAAACTAAGAGGAACTAAGACAATTATTCAGCTAATTTAGGCCCATTTAATACTTTCACATGAGATAGTCAAATAATTAGAGCAAAAGATTCTATATTAATTATCTTTATCATACATATTTATTCTCTGTGCATATAATAATCTTAGGCGAGTTTGACATGAAAAAAAGAGAAGAATGCAATATACCTGCCTAATTAAAATTAAAAACAGTTCATGAGTAAGAGGCAAAGTTATACACCTAAATAATCCAATTTATTTCAATGTTAAAAGTCTATAATTCCCTGTTTAAAAAGAATTCAATCAACCAACACCCTCAATCAATTAGAAAATACACTGAGGTTAAGGATTTATTAAGAACAAACCTGAAATTCCCAAGAAATATCTTGGAGTGAGTGTAGTCTCCCTAATTGTTTATATGTTTTCCATACTTAAAGACACTGATAAGTGTTTATTTGGTTTGGCCCAGCTTTTTCCTACCAGCTTTGAAGCACATAGTTCTTACATATAAAGCAACTGAAGATCAATCTGTTATCAAAACACTATTATGTATTAACCACATTCACAATGACAATGTAACAGCTGGGTGCGATAGAGGTGTGTAAAAAAGTAATAGCATTGCATTAGCACTGAGCTAGTCAGAATTCCTGTGAATTATCAGTCTATTGTAATATATTTTACTGACATAAAATCCCCAGATAAGTCCTGTATATACGACAACATTTTCTAAAAGGAAAAACCAAAGTAGCAGAGAAGACACAGGTTAAGTTTTTGTCAAAGAAAGGTGGATCAGATAAGAGGACTCCACGTTATATTTTACTGCAGTCTTCAACCAAGACTCTCACAGCTTAATGTAAACCTCTTGTTTTTATTCAAATGTTGGAATAAAGAAGTAAATAAGTTCATGGAATTTTAGTCTCTTGAAGTAGAAAACACTGATTCCTGAAGATAATACTCTGATTGGCGATTTTTCTTCCATCATGCTTGAAGAGGAAAACAAAAAACTCAGAATGGTCTATCCTACGGGAAAACATTTCTATTCTATCCCAAGAACTAGCGATTTGTCAGTTAGCATTTTGGGAGGTGGAGACAGGGCTTAATCACCTGACAGGTTCTCTCAACTTAGGTAATGTTGCCTCAGTTCCCCATTTCCAGATCGATTTATGATCTCTTTATAAGCAGGCGTGTGCTAAAGACTCACTGAAGATTCTAGAGAGAATATCCCATCAGAAGAAGGATATCTTTCCGTCCAAGAGCGTACATTGTGTGTATGTATGTGTGTGCATTTTAATAAGCATTATCATGGAGGAGATCCTCAGCAAAGGAAAATTTATGGTCTATTTTAAATAACTAAAACATTCCCTAATCTATTCTTGTGCTGTGACTGGAGAAGGCAGTGAGGCAGAGGGATTAAGAGCGATAGCAGAGAATGCTAACTGGCTACTCAGTGTCAAGACCCCTTCACAATAATAAAGCAGAGCTGTGGAATGTATAGACAGAGCCCGGCCAAGAGCACTGAGACAGACATGGAAGCGGGTGGGAGATTCCATGAAAACGCTTTAGGAGGGGACAGCTCTGACTGCTTCAGCCTTTCTGCTCTTTGTGCTTCTCTAACTTCCTGCCTTGACGTGAGCTGGAGCTGGACTGCTGGAGCCCCACCAGGCCTCCCGTGAGCACTGGAACAAGGATGTACCCTGAGTGCAGGGGAAGAGAAAGCTGGAGGGAGCCTGGATCGCTCGGAGCGTGGTGGAGCAGCTCGGACTGCGTCTGACCCTCCTGCATGATGGAAGAAAAACAAACTCCTGTCTCGTTCAAACCACCATCACTCGGGTTTCTGTTACTTGAAACTGAATACAATCCCTAAGTGACAAGGACTCAGAATTTGGTGGCAGATGAAATCCTTCTGTGCCCACCTGCACTTCCGGATGGCCTGCTCTCTTTGCATCAACGTGCTCATCTGTAAAATGAGGACAATAGGCATACCCTTCCCAAAGGGCTGCTCTGATAACTAAACGACATAATTCATCTAACACCGTAAACCAAAGCCTAAGTGTTCAATGATTATTATTATTATTAATCTTATCAGGCTATCACACTATAAGAGGGCAGCTCATCCATGTTTGAAAATTAGGTCAAAGTCAACCAGCAGGATGTGATATACACTTCAAAGCCGTCCTGTCCATAAAATTTAAACATACTCTCTAGCTGTTTATCAGAATGTCCTATTTGTGGACACGTTTATATCTATTGTTTTGAAGAACAACAAAAACTAATAAACTCTGTGACATCACCGTGCACCCCACGAGGACAGTCTGTGTCTTTTCTGTTTACCATTGAGTTCCCTGCGTGGTGGTACAAGAAATAACCCCAGGCATTGTGTCCCCAGTCCACGGACAGTCTTACTCATTTGGGTCACAGGGAACCAGAGGAAAAATTCTTCTGTTTTTACACAGGGAAAACCACTGCTTATGTGAAACAGCGAAAGATTTTGAGTGTTTTGGATACATATAATTCAGAAGGAAGAGTCGCCAGGGAGAAGAGACCTCAAATGCTAACGTGAGGTCTCCATGGTCCTGCTCCTGCAGCGCGAGCTCAGAGTAGGTGGGGTGGGATGGGAAATCGTATAAATGCCTCTGTTTAGGTGGCCTGCTTCCCGAATGGCACTCTAGGAGACAGCAGCATTGCAGACATCCCACGACAAATGGAAGTAGGGAGAGAGGTGACAGGTATGGCTGCACAGAGGGTCAAGGATGGAGAGGCTGTGACGTCCCCTCTTGACTCTGCAAGGTATGGGAGTTAGCTGAGGGAGAGCGCTGATGGTATGAAGGGGTCTCTCTAAGGGTTGTGATACAGGAATGCAGATGGAAGCCACAGCATGGCTGGTGGGACTGAGATCGTGAGAGATGCCCGCAGGGATGGATGCCCATGACTAGAGCACATGACAGGACAACTGCACGACTCCTCTGCTCCAGGAAAGAATAGGTGAGGGCTGGAAAACAGACACATCTCACCTTTCTTCCCACCCTTGAGCAGTTAAATGTAACAATACCCATGTCCCAGAATCAAAACATTGGAGTATAATTATTTCATGACCCACAATTAAGGCACTCTGCAATTTTCAGTCATAAGAGCCAATTCTCTGAGTCAGACATGGAACCAATTAAACTTAGAATCTCTATGCCTGAAAGGATGCCTTCTAATGAAAAAGGTGAAAGTTCCTGTCCTCTACATCCAATCATGTTTCTCTCTGTTTGGTAAACCAGGGGGAGAAGTTGAAGTTCAACTGCATGGCTTGGAATGAAGCCCATGCCAGCAGATTGTGCTGGGTAGAAATAACACTAGTCTGTCTAGGTAAGAGCAGTGCCAATGGTTCCAACTAAAATTAGAAAAAAGGAGACAGTACCTTGGCTCATGCTTATGTTGGAGACAAGACTCTAACTCTTGCTAAAGCCAAATGATGGCAATTCGATTCCTGCTTGCCAGTTGCAAATCCCTACACTACCACTGCAGTACTATCAAAAGACACTTGCAATCCAGCGCACCTAATAAGAGAGGTGATTTCTCAGATTAGTCACTTAATGGATCATCAGCTCAAGTATTAGCAACTCAGAGGGATGCATACATTTATTCTGAGATAGGAAGGTATTTTCTAAAACTATAGGGAGATCACTAAAAATAAAAAAATGGGTAGAACCATATTAATATGAGCTAGAAAGAGGATATTATTCATTTATTAATTGTAGTTAAAAAATAAAAGAAAAATCAAGGATAGCATGACCTCTCTCCCTCTAAAAACATCATCAAAAGACCCACAACACTTTTCATGCATTTCAACAAATGTAATTTTGTTCTAATCTCATACATGTCATAAGGCATCATGCCATGATGGAAAGAAAACTGGGCCAGGAATCAAGAAATCTGGGTTCTTTTTCTGGCTCTGTCTCTTATTAACTGTGTAAAATGATGCAAAATTTAACCTCACTGAGCCTCAGTTCCCTGTCTACAAAATCAGTGGCTCAGATAAGCATTACCTAGCTCTCAGATTCTGTTTTACTCTGTAAATCATTAGTGAGTAGATTAAATTTTAAATTTTATATGATCTTTACAACATATTTTGATATTAAGTCTTTAATAAATCCTGAGATTGGAAGTCAAATATATATAATAGATAAGGCACTCTAGTTCTAATTGTAAAGAATTAAAGTGTTTGTTTGATATTTTTTTTAATTTGATCTACTCTGTCATGGCAATACACACACTCACAGGTACTGACAATATTCGTGTGTCTTAGCAGATCTCATAATCTTTTAGGCAAATATCAAATGTCCGACATCATTCAAAGTATTCTTCGAAGGAAAGAGTATACTGCTATTGGATGAAGGAACTTCTCCAATGCCCTAGAGTAATGCAGAAAGTTAAAACTTGGGGAGAGTTTCAGGTGCTGAAAAGATAATACACTTAGAACAGTCACCCAAGGCCTCTACCAGATTTAAACTGCTTTTCATTCTACATAAGTAAGAGAATTATACTACTGCCCCTAACTTCACTCCCAGGATTCTCAAGCAATCTACAGAATTTTCTTCAAATCACCATAATGCTCAAAACGCTAATTAGTGTCTCCACAGGGCATCAGAACTCCACTACTACTCAAGGCTCCTTTGGACACAGCCTCCTCCAGTGGGTGGTACCCAGCCTGGGAAACAGACCTCCAGCCTCCCCGGTTGGTGCTGGACTATCAAAGAACCATCTGCACTGAAGACAATTCACAATGTGGCCAATAGGCTAATCTCTGCCCTGACTATCGGCAACTGTAGCTCCCGTTTTATTTCTGGCACTAACTCTTGGGATTCTGGGCAACTCCTACAATCTCTCTGTTAAATGCTATTGATAATGATGCTTCTTGAGTACATGCACTATAAGAGTTATGTATTCCCAAGTCTGGTAAAAATACTTCCACTCCATATTGTGCACTAGTGTGTAAAGAAAAATCTATATTTTACCCTCTTTTAAGTCATAGATCCCTTGGAAGAATCTGATAGAATCACTCCTTTCCTCAGGGGAAAGAAATGTTCCTGAGCAATCTTATACACAAAAATTTCATGAAAATTGAGGGGGTTCTCTGATGCTAGAAAGAGTCTAGCAAACTCAAGTGAATGTCCTGGTCTAGAGTACAAATCCATTCTGTACTTATTAGCTACAGGATTTTGGAAATGCTGAATCTGAGATTCCTCATCTATAAAAACATAGGTAATGAATGAATCTCTCCACCTACATCTTACAACTACATTAAACATGAAATTTCTGAATATGAACAAATGTGAAACCAAGCTGGTACACAGAATGCCATGCAACTCCAAGTTGCTACTGTCCCTTTACCCTAGTCCTTTAACGCTGTCGCACAACTTTCACAAGCACCACCCTGCCCCACTGGCACCATCCAGCTTGGCAAAACGTGAGCCACCAGACCTTGTTTTTAACTTAAGAATCTGGACTCTCAAAGACCCACCGACTGGCTACACTGTGTACTGCGCCCATACATCCTTCTTAGCTTTTGTGTGATTACTCATCTCTCCACATGCATCTACGAAACTAAATGTACTAGCTCTATCTTCCCTCTCTGGAAATACTTTTTATCATCTGGAGTTTTACACCTACTAGGAGATACTTGGTCCTATACTGGCACTGAATCTTGATCCTCGCTTGAGTACTTCAAATTATTGTTGTTAGGCTCCACAGTCAACACCTCTGCTCCCCTCCGCTGATGTGAATAATTAGAAACCATAGTGCTAAGATCACTATCCCTATTTTATTGGCAAACGGACTAGCAAATGCAAAGGTATAGTAAGTACCCTCAAGGCTTACACAGTGTCTGACAGAGCCAGTTAACATTATAAGACTCAATTCACAATGCGATATACTTGCCACTCTTTCACAATTCTTTTCCTTCCAAGAGCCCAGTAATATTACCTTCTTTACAGCAAACTCTTTCCTTTATGACAATAGAAAAAGAATGGATACATCCATCCATACATCTTATTCAAGGCACACATTTTAATTTTTTCTTTTTCTATTTAACATTTCATTTTGAAATAACTTCAGACTTACAACAAATTGCAAAAATAGTACAGAATTCCCAGCTTTCTTCCATATTAACATCTTCAAAACCACAGCAGAATGAACAAAACCAAGAAATGAACAGATCAAATACAATGGACTGATGTAAAGACCTTATTCAAATTTCAACAATCGTCCTACTCGTCTCCTTTTATTGGACCATGAGCCAATATTAATTTATCATGTCTTCTTGGTCCCTTTCCATGTAGGACAATTCCTCAGTCTCTGTTTTTTATGAACTTGACACTTTTTAAGAATAAAACACAATGATTTTGTAGTATGTCCTTCAATTTGAGTTGTCTGATATTTCCTCATGATAAAATTCATGTTATGCATTTGGGGCAAGGACATGACAGAAATGATTTTTGTGTCTCCTCAGTGAGTCACTAGAGCGGCCCATGATGCTGGTACATTTCATCACTAGTGATGCTAACTTTCGTCCCTTGTTTTAGGTGGTATCTGCCAGGTTAGTCCATTGTGAAGTTCCTACTGTCTCCTTTGTAATTAACAAGCATTCTGAGAAGAGCTACTTGGACACTATGTAGGCATCCCATTTATCATCATATTGTCACCACTAATTTAGCATCCAGTCATGATTCTTGCCTGAAAAAATTATTACTCTAGTCTTTATCAAATGGTCATTCTCTGTTTCCATCATTCCCTGAACAGTTATTAATTGGTATTCTACTGTGATAAAAGAGCTTTCCTTTCTCTCCCATTCATTATTTTTTCAATACTTTTTATAACACCATGGACGACATTGAGTATAATCCATTCCTGTCACTATTTCCTTCCTCAAATGTCCCAGATGTGGCCATGGGGAGCCTCTTCAAATTAGCTCCTGTGTCCTTCCAACATGTTTCCACCCTTTTTCAGCCATTCCTTACTTTCTTGAACCACAAGATATGCCAGGTTTTCATCATATTCTTTCTGTAGAATCATCCATTTCTACACGGCTTCTTGGTTTCTTCTACTGGAGAATGATATTCAGAAACCAAGATCTAGGCACTAGGGGTGCTCATCAGGGTTGAGGTATTCTTGCTTTTAGGCCCTCTCTGCAGACAGAGCTAGAAACTCATACATGGACACACACACACACACACACACACACACACACACTCACAGCTACTTACTTGTATTGATGTATATATAGTGACATTACTCTCTTACACAGCAAATTCTTTCTATTTCATGCTGGAGAACACACCATGAGGTTTTATTGCTGTCTCAGATTGCAATCCAACATCACACGGTTCATTCCAGCCCTCTCTATTTCTTTACAGGGAGGAAAATGGCTCTCATTACCCACAATCCTAGGATACATTCAAAGCAGTTTCAGAAATACACACTCACATTCCTATGAAAAACAGAAACATTAACCCATTTTATGTGGAAAAACAGATTTTCTGACAAGAATACAACAGTTCCTTTCTTAAAAAGTCTTAAAGTCAAAACTCTGGCGAAGTCACTTAAACGAGCTCTTTTTCCCCCACCCTCTTCATTTGTAATTCATTCAAATACAATTAAATTTGTTATGTTTTTGTTTTTCCTGTGGGGCTCCCTGAACACCCCAGTTCATTTAAGTTAACTACTTATTTTTGAGTATGTGAAACATTAACACAATTCCAAAAATCAGAATTATACCACCCCCCAAAAAACCCCAGGATATTCAGGTAAGTGTCACCTTCCCCGTCACTGTTTCTACCTCCTTTCCATTCTCTCAATAGCTATTCACGGACCCAGCCCCTGTAAGTAACAACCAATTTCAAGAGTTTTTGGTCTATTTTTCCTATTGTTTTGTCCCAACTAGCAGATACATGTGTATTTTCTATATATCCCTTACATTCTAGATATTATTATTCTATATTTTTCCCACTTCGCAGCATAGCCTGGAAATTACTCTATATCCATTCATTCTTTTTACAGTTGCATGGTACCTCACTATGTGGTGATGCCACAGTGTTTTGGTGTATTCAACTCTTCCCCTATGCATGAGCATTTAGATAGTTTTTAATATTTTACAACTATAAACAATGCCACAATGATTAACCATGGGCATGTAATTCTCATATTCTTAAAGATACGTCTTCGGTATAAATTCCTTAAAATGGGATTGCTGGGTCAAATGGTGTGTATATGTAGATCTGTTAGCTATTGTCCAATTCCTGTCCAAAATGCTTGTTCTAATTTCATTCCCATCAGCAGTGCATGAGAATAATACCTGTGTTTTCAACTCTTTCCCCAAATCATTTTAGCAGAAATGCTGAGCAGCATCTGAGTGCTAAGTCCTATTCACCTCTTCTTTCTGACTACAGATGCCATCTAACCATGGTGCGAACAATCGAAGAAAAGGTTTACATAAGTGTAAAAGAGGAAGAACAGAGAAAACAAGGAGCTGGGAAAATCACTCTCAGCTGGCCGTGATCACAACAGCTCAGGTGGAGACACAGAGCTCAGCATCTTCCCTTTGAGGGTTTAATAAACCAAAATTTTATGGTAATTTTTCTTATGGCCAAGATTAAGTCCTGCCTCCTTCATGCACAAGACCCGTACCAGTACAAGTGGCACACACTACCAGGGCTAACTGATAAAATGTCTGTCTTGCATTAGACATTTAATTTTCAAGTGGAGACTGTATGTTGATCAACATAATTATCCCAAATCCTAGCACAATATTCAATATATAACTTTCCTGATTAAAATGTGTTAGAAGTTCATTGGTATAAAAACAAACATTTTCTGGGTGCTCACTCTGAGCCAGACACCATCCCAAAAGTTTTACACATATTTTCCCATTACATCTGCAGAACAAGCATACAAAGTTGGTTTTGTTATCATTCCCAATTTATAGATGAAAAAACAAAGACTTAGAGAAGACACACAACTTGCCTAAAATGAGATAATCATGAAAAAAAAAAAAAAAAAGGTCAGGATTTGAACTGAAGTCTGTCTCATTCCAAAGCACGTGCGGCTTGGTCGCTTCTCCCTGAATAACACTTGGAAATAGAAGCATTCTTGATGCCCCTGACGTCACACTTACGTAGGCAAGTTTTCACTCTGCCTACTGTAAGGCCGGAGCTAGTTCTACATTATGGACTTCAGGCCAGTGCATCACTACTAAAAAGGGAAAGAAAGGTGGGTATCTAATGGTTTCCAAACAGACTCTAAAAAAGCTTTCTGAGATTTTCACTTTCTGGCAAACAAAGCTTTGGCTCCTCTGATACTAGCACACATTTATTGTACCCTTGTGACTGTGCTTTACATACAAGCATCCTATTAAAAGAGTTTTTAAAAACTGAAATGTGATTTCCTTTCTGACAGCAAAGGAAAAATAAAAAGATGTTCTTTGCCCTCCTGTTCTATACTGTGTTTGGAAGTCGAGTCTGCAGTTCCCAGAACTCTGTCTTGTTACATTTCCATATATCTGTCCAAGAATACAACACTGTCCACCCAAAAAATGCAGTATCAACTGTAAAACACATGCACTTGATGCCTGGATCCAATTTGCCCTCATTCTGTATATAAGTGAAAATAAAGCGATGCTTTAAGTCTTTGAAATGACAATATCACATTATTTAGATAAGTGCCACCAAGTCATTATTGAAATTCTGATAGCATTTGCCTTACTGGTAAAAGAAAATTACCTGTAATGCATAGTTTAAATAATTACTTTTAAACAAAAGCTTCTTTTCTACATTGCTTATTTATCTTTTGAGACCAACTCAGCAGGGCTATGTATTTTATTAAAATTGCCTTCAGACTGCTAATGGCAGGGCGTCTGTTAGCACAGGAAAAGCGATGGCAGTTTGACTCCTATTCCTAATATTGGGAGTTAGTCCAGACACTTAAGAGCCAGAACTCTGCTGTGCATTTGACTATGTTTTCAACACTTTACTTGCTAATGATACTAGTGACAGCATTTCAATGTGATGGGTCAGACTTGAATAGGAAAGCTTGTAATTGTGCTTACAGAACCAAAAAGAAACTCCCTCCCCCCAGCGACAAAAAAATCCCTTTTATCAGCAGATCAGCTGGTGTTAAGCTTCATGACTGGGAATTATTTGGTAAGCTTCTGCTCAATATTTTTCCTCCTTCTCCACTTCCCACCTTGAATGGGGGGCTTCCATCAGCACCTGATATCCACCCGTTCAGAAAATGACAACTGAAAGCCTTCCCGTGGAGCAGCCGTGTGCCAGCTACCCGGCAGAAGGTCACACTGATGACTTTCCTGTGGCTTTTATTTTCCCCGGGGAAATCCACAGCCAGGGCTGACTGCTTGCCAAATATGCTGAGTGCCGCAAACCAGCAGCGCTAAGAACCCCCATCCTTCTTGATGGGAAACAGTAAGCAACTGTGCTGAACACCTGTGTCAGCTCCTGTTCCTGGGGACACCCCAGGCAAGCACTCATTCAGCGTTCAGGGATAGGGCGCCCCTCTTCTAACTGGCACTGCTGTCCAAGAACTTCTCAGTAGTCCTACGATAATAGTTAGGTTTGTCAGATCTCTATAACATCAGCGTGTTTAACCACTGTTGAGGAGGATGATTTAAATCATTCGTGAGTTAAGTATTCCACTACAAGCACTTAAAAGAGAATTAGCGTAATAAATGTACTTTATGTTACTGTAAATGTAAAAGTAACATTCTCCCTCACTTCCTCCAACCAACCTAAGGAACAGGAGACGTAGTCTGAGATGTGGGCTGCATGATTCCATACATGGACAAGATCTCAATCAATCAGCATTTTTCCTATAGCTAACTGAGAATAATATGCTAATGGAACCCGTGAAAATTCTACTCAAGAACGGATGGAGAAAAAGTCACGCAATATAATTAAAAGAGTCCCTGCCACAGGTGAAGGCTTAGTAAGACTATGTGAATGAATGAATAATTGAATGCATGAATGAATGAATGATCCAACAAATGAAGGAACACCTAAACAATTTTCAATACTTCAAAAAAATTCTGCTATCCAGAAATGACTATATTCCACGGAGCCAACTGAGTCTGCACTCAGTGGTTACTATTTGCAGACCACTCAGGCAGGACTTGTGCAGAGATTAAAAAGAAATAAATGCATACATAAATCAAAGCCTACTTTAGGACCACAGAGCCTGTCAAGCAGCAAAACTACAATACAAATTTCAGAATTTCTTCTGCTTTGACTGTTCCATTTGGTCTTTCCAAAGTTCCACATGGCATTGAGACTCTTGGTCTCTCAGGGTGTTCCGTCAGACTGGACTGCTCTTCTTCCAATAACGAGGCAACTTCCACTATCAAGTTTAATCTCATACAGAGGCATCGTCAACTCCCCTGTCCAGTACCAGAATCTCTGCGTGGAATGCTTCTTCAATATATCAGCATTGGCATCTCAAATGTGAAGACTCTCAAAACAACTCATTACCCCTCACCAGTTAAAAAAAAAAAAGTAAATGAATAAAACAACAATTTTTCCTAATTTCCTATATCTGAGCATTGCATGGCTTTTATTTCAATTACTCAAATTTAAAATTTATCCCTTACTGCTCCAGAAAGTCTAGCCCTATTGACTGCATCTTCAAATTCCTGCTAGTATCTGTCCCAAGGTGTTACCATCTTGGCACTATCTTGGCGCTAATGTTCTGGATCTCTTGCTTAATGATTGCACCGGTCTCCCACCTCCCCCTTTTAGCTTCTCCCCTTTCAATTAACCTCATACTGCCAACCATATTAATTAATTAATCCAAAGCACAGACCTAGTCAACACCATATTCCCTAAACAAACAAAGATTTTTAGTGGCTCCCCAAGCCTTGTTGAACTAAGTTTAATCACTAGCATGAAGTCCAGAGTCCTCTTTACAGACTATGAATTGTAGTCTCTTTATGTTGTCAACAGCCCACCATATCTTTACAGTCACTGTGTCCCCTTTTTGTATATCCTGTGCTGTATCCAAACTTACCCAAGCTGAAAAAGACACTTAAGACATGAGGACCTTAAATATATACTAGGTACTCCCCACCAGTATCTAACATCGTTGATAGGAAAATCATATGCATCCATTAAGATCCAGCTAAAATACTGTTTTGTCTATGAAATTTTGTTGAACCTTCACAGACTGCCACGTTGCATCTCTTTTCCAGCCCTGAGGACATTATACCTCACATAATACTTAGTTTTGGATCTCCAAACTCAATTCACTTAGCACATGCTGTAAGCAAAGTACTTTGAAAAGTATGTTAGGGATCAGTGGAGAACAAGACAGGTTCACTCTCGGCAAAAAGCATAGAGAAAAAAAATCTTTTTCTTAAAGTGGAGTGGAAGGTGGAATGTCATTCAAGCAGGTGAATGAACTCAAGAGCCAAATAAGATAATGACTGGAACTACCGGATATATTTAGTGTGACTACTGATGGCTGTAGCCCCAAGGGCTGGCAAGATAGACCTGGAAGAGACAGAGGAGTGAGAGGGAAGAAAGAAAGTGGAGACAGTAAGTTAAAACTTTAGGGAAATGTGTATGTAGGGAGTGGTACCGAGAGGAAAAAGCCGAATCAAAAGGAAGTTTTGGGGTTTTTTTTATTTATTTAAGATAGGAAACTTGAGCATGTTTAAAAAGTAAAGGTTTCAGTAAAGAAGTTGAAGACACTGGATTGAAGAATCAGCGCTCCTGGAACTTCTGGAGTAAGCAGAGTTTGAGCACGCGGGAGGGACTGCCCCTTTCAGGAAAAGGAGAACCTCCCAGTGAAAAAGGACTGGAATCACAGCAGAGCCAAGAAAGTTTTCAGTGTGTATGTGAAGCTGAAGTCACATATCTTCTCCTTCAAAAACTAATGTCAAAGAGTAACTTCCTTCTTTCTCTGTTTAAACGTAAACCTGATTCCTATTCTCATGACTAAAAAGGAAATAATTTAGAATACACAAGTATCTTCAAGGAAATCATACTAAGTATTCATAAACAGACTTTTATATATTTGTTCATGAAAAAACAAGTATTTATTGCATGTATATTCTGATAGCCAAATAATGAAAACCTAACCTTATATACCACATTATAGTTTTAAACTAGTTTTTCAATGTACTGATTTAAAAGTTTGAAACATTTGTGATAAACAATTATTTGGCAATTGGAAACTGCTGCCCCAAGACTGCCAGGAGAAGGTACCTCTACTTCCTAAATTCCTTTATTAATGGTTACTTCGATTCTTTGACATGATAGTATTGGTAATTTTAGAAACAAGCCTTCCTTCCAAATATCAATGATGCCTTCTCTAACCTGCTAATTTTTCTGAAATAAATATGAATATTTTCCTCTTTCATTTATATGAAAGAGTATCACCTATGTTTTCCTTTACATTGAAAATGGTCACTTCTAATGTAGGTGACCCCTAATACAACCAATTTTATTTACACGTGTGCACGCTGGCTTAACAGACGTAAAGGAACTGCAGAGGTAACAGGAGCAGTGCACTTCTCCTCATGAGAGAAGCAGTGCTGGGCGTTTAGCAGGCAAACAGGTTGAAGACCCCAAGTCATCCGGTTGGTAAGTTTCAGAGCTGGTTCCAGAATTCAGGCCCCCTAAGTCCTACGAAGCTGTTTCTTTTTTTCTACTCCATGTTTCCTTCTCATAAATAGTCTTATGGATCACATAATCATTACAATAAACCATAACATAATTTTCAAACATTCTCCCTTACAACTAGAAGATAAAATTCACGACCTGTTTGTGGACTTACACAAAGTCACACAGTTTTGGTTGAAATTATAAATGACAAACAAATGGGAAATTCAAATATGCAAAGCAACTAATCAGACACACAAATTTCTAAATATTACATACTCTTGTCATTAATGTGCCAATAAGAAACAGTAAGTTATTATACAAAACCAAAGAATATGATTCAAACTCAAAAGAATTTGGTGAATGAAGGATACAAAAAAAATGAAAGCAGGTCCTATTTAACAATAGCTCCTTGAACACAATCACCAGTCAAAATCCTAGTCAGATAATGTTGCCCTAACCATTATTAATTTAAGTCTATTTTCGTTTATAGTTTATATTCTGTATATAAAGAAAAAATTTTAAACATTTTTACTCAACCTATAAGCCGAAGTGATCCTTAAAACACATGAGTTACATCATGCCCCTTACTGGCTAAAATCCCTTCAACGACTCCCTTCTCACTCAGAATAACAGTCAAGGTCCCACCGTGGTCCCCCAGGCTCTGTGTGATGGACACCACATTCCCCTCCTCATTCTCATCTCTTACTTGTCCACTCCTGACTTGCTTCCAGCACAACGCACTTCCTGAAACTCCTTTAAGGCAACAAGCACACTCCTTACCCTTGTTCTTCCCACTGAATGTACCTGTCTCTGCCCATATATCTAAATGGTTCCCTCTCTCACTCCATTCAGGTCTGTGGTCCATTCTCTCTCTATCAGAAAGACCTCCCCTAGACATGGTATCGGACACAGTCTCCCATCCTTCTTGATTTATTCTGCTTTATTCTTTCCTTAATATGTATCCCCCTTAACATCTATATATTAAAATCTTCAATTATGTTTTCCTCCACTAGAATGAAAGTTCCAGGAGAGTAGGAACTTCTGTTGAATAAATGAATGAAGGAATAATCATCTTTTCATTTCATCCAGCTCAGCAGGAAACTTCTCCAGATAAACAATAGTAAAAAAGAAACTTAAAGTTCCTGATTTCTTTGAATATCAGTACAATCCAGAATAAAGTACTAGTATCGACGATATTCTTTATCAAATTATAAACCGGTGAAGATGGCAAATGATGAGAATTTTTACGTATGCGTATAATGTTGTGTGCAGAGCTGTTTGTGTTCCATAGCACACGGGGCATCAAGAAACACAGATTTATCTCTGTTAACTAATACTTCGTGTGACAGTGGGAGGCAATTTGGGTTTGTAAAGTATGTGGACTGGATTGAGGTTCCTTCTGTCCCTCACAACTGCATGGGGTCTCTGAGATGTTTGTCTCTTCCTTCTTGATTTTGCTTCCGAACTTGCAAAACATAAACAGTTGCATTCAGTTTAAGATCAACATACACACAACAGCAGAATGCCAAGAAAATCTACCTCTTTTGGCCTCTAACTATTTCTTTTTAATGTTTAGTTCAATTACATTTGTAAACTGAAAACTGAGGGATGTTTACTATCAGAAAACTCTTTATGAAAGTATCACACAAAAGTGGTTCTCAACTCTGCAAGAATCAGTGCAGACATACTGACAAACGCAATTACCTGGGCGTATCTTTGTAAACACAGCTTTTTGCAGGACGCTTACCTAATTTAGCTGAGAGCAGAGACCTAAGCATATGCAATGCATCATCAAGATACTTGAAATTATCTTTCTTTTAAGCTGGAGGGTAGTGGTCTCTCAAGATACATAACAATAATAATCTGTCTAGTCCCTAATGCTAGGAAATAGCTAAATCCCTGAAGCATCCAGGCAGAGAACTTAGCTTAGTTCCGTTCTGAATAAGCCATATCACTTGACAAGATGCGATCAGAAGGACAAAGCCATTTATCTCTCTATGTGATGAAAACTGGAGAAAAAAAAAAAAAAAAAACACTAGTAGGTGCTCTCCAGGAGGCCTGAATGCGGGGGAGCTAAGCCAAACCCCAGGAGAACTGTGGAAGTGGTAACACTGGAGGGGTAACAGAAATGGAGAGGATCCCGAAGCTACCATAAATAACTAACCAATAGTAGTGAGAGTTGTCATCATCCTGTAAGACAGCTGGGACACTTCTCTGAAGCAGGAGATGAACACAGAGCCGTCAGTCCCTCATGGTGACACTCAGGGCAATGGAGACTGCAAAGGCCCGTGTGGCTCCAGCTCACTGAGGAGTGTGACTAACACGGACCCTCCCACAGTGACTGACACAGGCTCACAGCAGACCCTTCGACTGTTGGCATTTCTCTGTCTACATAGAAACCGTCTGTCTTAATTAACCTTCATTTTACACATGGTAGTCAACACTGAGTAGTTAAAAGCAGCATTAAACAGATGGACTCTGAAGAGTATCAAGGGCTTTCAGAGGTACCTCTGCGTCCAGAGAACAAAGCAGAGAAAAAGGAAACTTGACGTTCATGACCCAAGTGTTGTTCCACTACAATTACATAATTAATAATAACACGTTGCACGTTTGAAGGTTTTGATTCTGGAAAAGTCATCAAAAAGTCTTCATTTTAAAACAGTTTATATAATAAAAAGAAAAAGAGAAATCAAGTTAACTACGTATCTTATTAGGTAGGAAATTTTCTTCTATTCCTGAAAATCTCTTCAAATTATTTTTTCATCTCAAATCCTAAAAAGAGAATACCCAAACGATGAACTTATTATATAAAGGTTCCATTTGTTATTTGCAAAACTGAAATCCACACCAAGGAAGCACGAACAAGAAATAAACAAGCAGCGAAAGACTGAGAACTCCAGAATTAATGACAAAAGAATGATAAGCAAATGAGAATGCAACGTCCTGACCTGCTAGAGTCTTCCGGTCCAATCTCTCCCACTCCTGCTGTCCTCGATATTATCTATTTCTCACAATGCTAAGGAAAAAAATGAAAGAAAAGTATTTAATGAGAAACTGAAGTAACTCCAAAATTGGTGAAAAAAATGAAACATTATGAAAAGAGTTAAAATAAGATTTCTACTATATAACTTTGGAAGAAATATTAAGTAATTTCACTGTAAAATTTTTTCTAGACCAGATTCATAGCCACACAACAGTATCAGACTCCTAAGATAATGCGAGTTAATTGCTGAAAAATGAATAATGAATGTAATAATTGAATAACTGAAAAAACAAACATTTATAGATGACAGTCAAGTTATAGTGACAGTCGAATTTTGTAAAAAAAAATGTGAACTAGTTATACTGAAGCTGTATCAATTAAATCACTTTTTTAAATCTTTATATTATTAATTTGCTAATGTAAGCACATTTGTGTGCATGTAGCCTACAATCCCCGCAGGCCCAGTTCTATTGAAAGAAACAATTCCAGCCATCCTTATGGTCCATGACGGTTGACTTAAAATATACTTATAATGTGATATTACTTACAACTGAAATACTGTATGGATAACTTGTTAGTGGGCATTAAAATGTATTTACAGATGAACACTTATCAAAGGACAGTACTACATTATACTAGATACTAAGTTGTTCAAAAATAAAGGGTTTACAAACTCCCTGGATAATTTCTTGGTTAAAACAATAACAACAAAAACAGCAAAATAAAAACAGAAACATCGTATTTATACTCAGTCACTTTATGTGAGCCAGACTCCAGTGTCATAAAGACCACAGTTTAATCACTGGTCTCGTGGCAGAAGAGCTTTATGTCTTTAGAAATTTATCTAACCTCTTTGAAGGTTTATCTTCTTGATCTGTAAAATGGTACCACAGGCTTGACAAGAATCCAAAAACTCAAAAAATTTTCAATACATATAACTATTTTATCACAATTTATTTTATTTATTTATGAATGTAGAACAACTTTTATGAGGAGAGGTTTTTAAGTTTTGACCCCAAAATGATTAAATTCTATGGTTTCAAAATGCTTTAACACGTATTAATGATTTTTGTTATCTTGCAACATGATTACCAAATTTGTACAAATATAACATATAAAATGTTCTGCTCTAGGATGGGAGAGTTAGTTATCCGTATCATCAACCAGATTATGTGATCAGCATTTTAAATAAGACTTCAAAACTTAAATAATACAATTCTACCTCTGGGATATTGTTCTAACACACTAGAGCCAGAGATTTAGAGGTGATCTAGGGCCAACTCACTTGTATTACTCTTGGTTATTAGTTTATATAAGACTTTTCATTCTTAAAAATCTCAATAATTTGTGTTGAATTCTAGGGTACATAAATTCTCTGAACAGATATCAAATAGTAAAAGGAATTATTACACCAAGGCCAAGCAGGATTTATCCTAAGAATGAAAAGTTGGCATAACATCTAAATATCAAGTAACATAACATACCATACTAATAAAGTAAAAGACAAAGCCATACAATCATCTCAATAGATCTGACACAATCCAACACCCTTTCATGATATAAACATTCAAAAACTAGCAATAAAAGGGAACTTCCTCAACCCTATAAAAGGCATCTATGAAACCCCCACAACTATCATATTTAGTAGTAAAAGACTGACTGCTTTCCCCTTATGATCAGGAGTAAGACAAGGGTCTCCACACATACCACTTCTACCCAACATTGTACTGGAGGTTATAACCAGGTTTATTAGGAAAGAAAAGAAATAAAATACATCCAGGTTGGAAAGGAAGAAGTAAAACTCTATGTGTAGATAATGTTATTTTTATTTAGAAAATCCTACATAATTCACTAAAAAAACTACTAAAACTAATGAACAAGTAGGGTTATAGGATATTTGATCAACATATAAAAATACTAGCAATAAACTTCCCCAAAATAAAATTAAGAAAACAATTCTATTTACAATAGAATGGGAAAAAAACCCAAAATACTTGAGCATAAATTTAGTAAGTGAAGACTTATACATTAAAAACTAAAACACCATTGAAGGAAATGAAGGAATATCTTAAAAGGTGAATAGGCATTTCACATTCATTGATCCGAAAACTTAATATTCTTAATATGACAATACTCCCCAAGTCGATCTACAGATTCAACACAATTCCTATCAAAATTTCAGCTGGCATTTTTGGTAAAAACTGGCAAGCTGCTCCTAAAATTCATTTGGAAATGCAAGGGATCCAATATAGCTACAACAATCCTGAGAAAGGAAAAAAGTGGAGGAATGCACCCTTCACAGCTTCTAAACTGAAGACAAAGCTACGGTAATCAATGTTCTCCTAGGGCAGTCTAACCAGGAAATAGAAATAAAAGCAAAAATAAACAAATAGGGCCTATACTTACAAGCTTTTGCACAGCAAAGAAAACCATAAGCAAAACAAAAGGACAACCTATGGAATGGGAGAAAATATTTGCAAAAGATGAGACTGACAAGGGTTTAATTTCCAGAATAGATAAACAGCTCATGTAACTTAATAATTTAAAAAAACAAACAACCCAATCCAAAAATGGGCAGAGGACCTAAACAAGCAATTCTCCAATGAAAACATACAAATGGTCAACAGGCACATGATAAAATGCTCAATATCACTAACTATCGGAGAAATGCAAATCAAAACTGCAGTGAGGTATCACCTTACACCAGGCAGAATGGCCATCATTCAAAAGTCCACAAACGATAAATGCTGGAGAGGGTGTGGAGAAAAGGGAACCCCCCTAAACTGCTGGTGGGAATGTAGTTTGGTGCAGCCATTATGGAAAACAGTATGGAGACTCCTCAAAAGACTAAAAATAGACTTACCACATGATCCAACAATCCCACTCCTGGGCATATGTCCTGAGAAAACTCTAATTCGAAAAGATACATGTACCTCAGTGTTCACAGCTGCACTATTTACAATAGCCAAGACATGGAAGCAATCTAAATGTCCATTGACAGATGAGTGGATAAAGAAGACGTGGTATATACATATATAATGGACTACTACTCAGCCACAAAAAAGAATGAAATAATGTTATTTACTGCAACCTGGATATACCTGGAGATTATCACACTAAGTAAGGCAGACAGAGAAAGACAAATATCATGTATCACTTATATGCAGAATCCAAAAAAAAATGATACAAATGAACTTATTTACAAAACAGATACAGACTTACAGACATAGAAAATGAACTTATGGCTACCAAAGGGGAACAGGGAGGGGGAATAAATTAGGAGTTTGGGATTAGCAGATACAAAAAATATAAAACAGATAAACAACAAAGTCCTATTGTATAGTACAGGGAACTATATTCAATACCTTGCAATAACCTGTAATGAAAAAGAATATATATATTTATATATAACAGAATCAGTATGCTGTATACCAGAAATTAACACAACACTATAGATCAACTATACTTCAATAAAAAATTAGAAATTAACTCAAAATGGAACATACAATTGAATGTAAGAGCTGAAACTATAAAACTCTTAGAAGAAAGCATAAATATTTGTAACCTTGAGTTTGGCAATGGTTTCTCAAATACAACACCAACAGATAAAAACGAGTAACAAAAACAAACAAAAAGAGATAAATTGGACTCAAAATACAAAACCTTTGTGTTTCAAAGTATACCATCAAGAATGTGAAAAGACAACATATAGAATGGGAGAAAATATTTGCAAATCATAGATCTGATAAAGGACTTATATCCAAAATATAGAAGAACTCTTACAACTCTATATTAAAAAGTCAAGAAACCCAATAAAAATGGGCAAAGAATCTGAATAGATGTTTTAACAGAGAAGATATTAAAATGGTCAATTAGCACATGAAATATACTCAACAACATTATCCATTAGGTAAACCAAGTCAAAACCACAATACCACTTCACATCCACTAGGATGGCTATTAAAAAGAAACGATAATAACAAGTGCTGGTGACGATGTAGAGAAATTTGCCCTTGTACATCACTGGAAAGAATGTGAAATTCTGCAGGTGCTTTGGAAAATAGTTCAGCAGTTCCTTAAAGGTTACATACAGAGTTACCATATGACCCAGCAATTCCACCCCTCTGTACACACACCAGAAAAATGAAACAAATGCCCATACAAAAAGGGGTATCTGAATGTCCTTGGCAGCAGTAATTATAATAGCCAAAATGCGTAACAATCTAAATGTCTATCAACATGTCTCTCTATGAACGGATAAACAAAATGTAATACATCCATACAATGAGACGTTATTCAGCTATAAAAAGGAATGAAGTACATGTTACAACATGGATGAACCTTGAAAATATTAGCCCAAATGAAAGAAGCCAGTAACAAAAGATCATATATTGTATCTCTTCATTTATAAGAAATGTCCAGGATAGGTGAATCTATAGAGACATAGAGCAGATTATTGGTTACTTAGAATTACAGGGAAAGGAAACGTGGGGTAATGGGGCATTACCGTTAGTGAATATGCAGCTTCTTTTTGTTAGATGAAAATGTCCTAAAACTATACCGTGGTGACACTGAACAACTCCTTGAATTTACTCAAAAACACTGAATTGCAAGCTTTAAATGAGTGGATTATACACCATATAAATGATAACTCAAAAAAGCCGTTTTTTTAAAAAGTACATAAATAAAGACACATTAAGATATTATTCCCATTTTTACAAGGAAAAGTACCCATATCTGCATGAAAAAGTTCATGTTAAGATAATAGAAAGAAATTTTATATTTTGATGGATTATTCTTTGACAGGTAACATTCATGGCATGACAAGATTAAACACCAATAATAAAATCATAGGAAGATGCTCTACTTTTAAACTAGTCTTCAGAGATTAGCCTTTCAAAAGAACTCAAGTATTATAATACAATCCAAGTATAATTTTCATTTTTCCAGGGCTGGTAGTATAGAAAAAAATTTTTAATCCAAAATATGGTGATAGTTTAGAATACAATTTGTTAAAAGCTGTAAATCATATAGACATTTTTTAGTGATTGTAGGTGTCTCTATTTAAGAATGACTGTTATAAAAGAATACTTTAGCTGCCAAACAAAACTAGATAAGCATATGAGAAAACATATACTTTGAAAATATCAAGTTTCAGTGACATAAACTTGAACTTTCCCAATTCATTTAAACAAATACTCAGAGGCTACATTATCCTATGGGACTACCTCATATGTACCCAATTTCATGATGGTAAGAGTTACATGATTAAGCAATCTGATCAATTCCAGTTACACAAACCACAATGCCCAGACTCTTTGTTATTTAATACAAGTTTGACTACTCAGGTATATTTTCTGCTATTGAAATTAAAATAAGGTCTGCTCCCTTCTGCTCTGAACTGTGTGCATGTTGCTTTGAGTTAAGCTGGGGATCTGCTGAATGGCAACCATCTATCTATTTATCTAATCATTTATTCAGCAAAAAGTTACTGAGTGTTTATCATAAGATACTATATCTGTAACAAGGCAGAATGGAGAAATAAAAAGAACACGTGTTTTGAGACCATCTAGACTTGAGATTGAGTTCAGGCCTTGACTTATTACAGGTTGTAAAACCTTTCTGAACCTTAGTTTTCTCACTTTTAGAGTGAGAATTAATTAAATAAATAAATGTTACAGAACCCAATAATAAAAGTTAATTTCTTTTTTCTGCCTCCTTTGAAGGCTAAGAAGATTAATCACATATAAATTCTGCATTTTAGGAATTAACAGTACAGTAGACATTATAATATGTATAAATAAATTAAGTAAGGTGAAAATTACATAAGGTAGAAATTTCCAGTGGTAACATAGGAAGTGAGATGATCCATACCGGATACACATAACATGGCATCATCATTATCACTAAATAGAAATAGCATTTATAGAGTTGATTACCACACTAATTAACTAATTACCAAGTAAAAATAGAAGATTAACAAACTTAGTTTGTTCTGAGGAAATTCTGAGTAATTGCAAGTGCAGTTTAACATTATAGAAGATATGCTTACTTATTGGTATTGGTTTTTATGATAATGAATGAAAATGTCACATCTCCTCAAGAATGTGTTGACTCCGTCTATCCCAGCTCCAGCGCATACGCATGGCCACTAGGAAGTGACGTTATGTCTTGGTTCCTCCATTTCCTCATCTGTTAAATGAGAATTACAATAATCCATGCCTTACGGGTGGTTAACAGAACCAAATAAGTTAACGCATGTCAAGAGCATGAGTGCTCGGTCCACCGAGTACCACTTGTAGGTACTCAATGTTAGCTTGTCTTATTATTCTTATCATAATCTTTTCATGCCATAGCAAGAGCATGTACAGGTACTTTAAATTTTAATGAGTATTCAATGGGAAGTGAAATGTCACAGGTGAAAATGTGTTTGTATACACATTGGAAAAACTAGAGTGCTTTCTCTATGTCACTCATGATGGCCAGCAGAATGAAGCTCCAGGACTGCCCAAGACTGTATCACATGACTTTGTGATGGCCAGATAATGAAGAAACAGTTCTCCCAGAAGAAAGGGTGTATGTGTGTGTGTAGGGGGTGCTCTTTCTAGAAGGAGGGTGGTAAGGCGTGCTGCAAGACAAAACAACAGTTGCCTAACAAGTTGTCTAACAAGTGAACGGGGATAGTCTTTGTTTGCTGTAATTCAGGTTTTCTAAGTTCACTGAACTCAGAATATGGTAAATAAATGAGTGATGTATATATAAATTTAGAACTCTTAAATTAAGAACTCCTCAGGAAAAGACTGGAGGCAGTCTCCTTTCCCTCACTTTTTGCATCTAATTGGCCACTGACTCAACCTCACCCCATCTCTTAAATATTTCTAAAATCGGTCCTTTCCTCTCCATTTCCAGTAGCTACTGCCCTCCTCCACATTAATGTTCTTCTCTTACCTGGACCATGATGAGTGATCCTTTCCTTGACTGTTCTCCTTGCTCAAGTCTCAAACCCTATGCAGGAGACAACGTGATCATGTTCTGTCATTCTTCTCTACCTACTCTTCCCTCCAGATTCAATCCAATCATTATACCTTCTCAGCAAAGTCCTCCTAACCCTCTAAGGGATACTGAGGAACTTCTCATTTCACGGGACTTACAGGTAGTAACTTAGCATAGACATAGAAGTATCCATTTATGGGTTATGTCAAGTTAACATGCACAAGTTTTTATTATAATACCCCATGCTGAAAAGGTATGATAAAGTGGGGCCTTTCATACATGGCTAATGAAAGTTAAAAGTGGTTCAATTTTTTAAAAAAAAATTCGGATCACATATAACAGCAATCTTACACGTATTCATATATAATTTCATTTCTGAAAAACATATCCTGAGGAAATACTTCTAAAAACAAGAAAAATTTATGCACAAATACATTTACCTAAAAATATAAATAAAATTAAAGAGAAATGACTTCAAATGGCTAATGACAGGGCATTGGTTAAATAAAATACAGATCACCTAATCTGCTAAGGAAATTAACAGAGCTCTGATCCAAACACACATTCCTGTGACTCCAGTTGCCTAAATTCCTAAACACTAATTTGGTTCCAAAATATTAATTTGGTTAATTGGCAAAAGAGCTATAGTTTATATAACCAATAATACACACACACACACACACACACACACACACACACACACAAGATACAAAAATGACTCAAAGGATAAATGCCAAAATGTTAACAATGTTAATTTTAGTATTACAAAAATGTCTTATTTTCTTCTTTTCCTAATCTACATTTTCTAAATATTTCTCCAATAAATTATATAACTTCCATAATAACAAAATATTATTAAACAGAACAACAAAACTTTTATACAAACTGTATATTGAGATTTGGGTGCGGGACACAAAGGGGTTTTTGCAAATGTTCTGAGTTGGCACCTAGTGCCCTCCCGATAACCCCATCTTCCTCTACATATCCCTCAGCACTCAAGACACCCCCTCGGGTAACCTATTCAGGTCCACTTCCTGTGCAGTAGCCAAAATTCTTTTTAAAAACCACTTACTGACCTTATTTTATTATGTATTACACACCTTATCTACACTGGCTCTTTACTTCACAACCACCGTATGAAGTGTGTGTTATTGACATGTAACAAATGAGGATACTTGAACTTAGTTGCCCAGGGTCAGATAGTCTTCATGTGGCAAAGCTGGGATGTGAACCCAAGATGGCCTGACATCAAAATCCATTTCCTTTCCAATGGACCACGTAGATCAATCACTTCAAAAGATTCTTGAAATTTTGTAAATGCTCAGCCTAGGTCAAATATTTCTGATGAAACTTTGGTCTCTTGAGTTGAAATGTGTAAATATAAAAATATCTATCAGACTTTGAAGATTTGTTGTGATAAAAAGAATGTAAACTATATCACTGATTATTTTCCATATCAATTAAGTGTTGAAATGGTAATGTTTTGGATATACGGGGTTAAGGAAAACACATTATAAATATGAAAAAAAAAGATACTTGACCATGTGTCAATTCCCCATTTTGTTTTCTTTTCAGGTGTATGCAAATATATCAAATAAAATAATTGTTACTAATGTGGAAACCAGCTAGTCAGGGTACAGTGGGGAAAGTACAAGAACTGGAGGCCTCCTCACGCCCCCCGTCACCACCCCTTCCTCCTTTTCCTTGACTCCCTGCGTCCCACTTAGCGTCTGTAAAACCAGTTTGTTATGTGACTTCGCCTGTTTTGTCCACTGTTTCATCTTACGTATAGCACCTAGAACATTGCCTGATTTAAACTGGAGTTTATTTAATAAATAGCAGATAAATAAATGAATGTACTCATGAGAACAGGGGTAAATTCCTCTCTTTACTCAGCCATGTGTTTCTTGACAAATCTACTGGCCTCTCAGCTTTTAAATCTCCATTTCTTCAATTCAATGCTACCTAAGGTTGTTATGAGTTTAAATTCATTCATTCAAAAACTAGCAATATAGGGGTCGGGGATAAAGACGTACAAACTATTATGTATCAAATAAGCTATGAGGATATATTTTACAACATGAGGAATATAACAAATATTTTATAATAATTATAAATGGAGTATAACCTTTAAACATTTGAATCACTATATTGCACACCTGTAATTTATACTATATATCAACTACATTTCAATTAAAAAATAACAAAAACTACTTATTGAGCATCTACTCTATGCTAGATATTGTTCTAAGCGATGTGACAGAGGCAGGGAACAGATAAAAATCTCTTTTGCAGCTTATAATCTGGTGACTGAAGAAAGACAAGAATGTAACGTAATGTGTTAGACGGTGACAGGTATTTTGGAGACAAAACAGCTTGAGGATAGGAATCTGAGAGGAGGATCTGCGATCTTAAGCAGGGCAACTGAGAAAGGACATTTGAGTAAGGAAGTGAGGGAGTGAGACGTGCATATCAGGGAAAACTTTTCAGGCAGCAGGCATAGCATGCAGGCATGTATTTTCAGACTGGGTGCAATGCATTCAGTGAATGAGAGAGTAATAAGAACTGAGATCAGACAAGCAAGGGAGGGGGAAGGACAGATTGTGTAAGACCTATACACCACTGTAAGGATACTGGCTAAATCAGCAGCCATTGGGAGGGTTTGAGCAGAAGTAGGAAATTCTGAGACTTAAGTTTTACATGGGCTCAGTGTTTCTCAATAGAGTTGCTATTGGCATTTTGGGTGGGCAGCTTCTCCTTGTCCTGACCATCAAGCACATGGCAGGTCATTTAGCATCTCCAAACTCGGCCCACTAAATGCCAGCAGTAATCCCCAGACCTTCTGATGAAGAAAAATGCCCCCATTTATTTCCAGAACTATGTTAAGAATAGACAATGGTAGGCATAAAGATAGAATCTATTTTAATATCCAGACAAAACTTATGTCATCTTGAGCCAGAGTGGCAGTGGTGAATTCAGAATATACATTTTTTTTAGAGATAGGATTTGCAAATGGATTGGACCTGGGTGTCAGTGAAAGCCAGGAGTCAAGGAAGACTCCCAGGTGTTTGAAATGAGCAAACAGAAGGACGGAGTTGCTGTTCACGGAATGGTGGATGGAGACTGCATGTGGATGGAGCAGATTTGGTGAAGAAAGCAGGCGCTCACTCAAGAGACGTTAAGAACTACCATGTAAAGGCAAATATGTCTACATTTTATGCAAGAATTTTGTGAAATGAGGTAATGAGCACTAGTTTTGAACTGATGAATTCTGTAAGAGTGTATTTTATGAAGGGACAGGGTTAACAAAAATAAACATTAGATAAATAAATGAATAAATGATTAACAACTAACAGTAGTTTATTAATTAGTCTAAACAATTAGAATATGTCAAGAAAAGTGTTTTTTTTTTTTTTTCATATAACCCAAAGGAATGAATCTAATTGTAGGATTTCAAACAATAAATGGTGTGTAAGAAGGCAGGCTTTTAATGTTGTTAAAATCCCACCAGGCCCACATTGCTTGGAGCGGATGTCCTACAGTGAGATGCGGCTCAGCCTTGGCAAAACACTGAGTGCTACAACTGTCCTGTACCTCACACTGACTAAGCACCAACTCCAACACTGGCGTCAACTGGTCAATACATGCAGCCTTTTCTACAGTCCTGGGCAATTTAAGGGTTTCTGAGAAAAGCCGCATCCAGATATTGTGTAGACACCTTTTACGGGCAGTTGAGTCATTCTTCCATGGACAGAACAAATTATCTGAATCAACACAATGAACTGATAGATACAAACATACAATTGAGAGTTGCTGGGAGGAGTGTGCAGTTGCATCACTGCTGGAACCGTTTCCCTCGCAGTCGCATTCTGCGTGCTCATCAGAGTAGAAAAGCAGCATTCTGAACAGCAATGCTCATCGCATAAACCTGAAATGTCTTCCCAAATGTGTTGAATAACCAAACTCATACAGTCAGAACACTTTCATTCTCTTTGGATTTACAGCACACCTACGAACATTTCATATTTTCTATTCCTATTCCCTGTGATTTATTACATGGGAGGTATCTGCACTTGAAAAGAAGCCCTACAAATGAATGCACTTTGCTTCCTTCAGAATGTGGCATCAGTTTCCAGGCTGACTTGGTCTATTGTCTGATACCCTCTCTCCCTTGATAACATTAGTGGAGGGGAACTGGATGCAACTGTTCAGTCAAGTTGCTGTCTCCGATCAGCAGTTAACTAAAGAAGTTAGAAGGCTCAAACAAAGGTGGTCGCTTGAACTAAAGTGGGAAGGGACGCGATAAAGAAGCACTAGTGGCAGACAGATGCCCTACGGGCTTCACATTGTTGTTTCACTGGAAGGACATGGTGTGTCATAATGAATTACCATTAATTTGAGCCAGCAGTACTGTTAGACTGAGCCCAGCAATGCAAGATGACAAACAGTGCCTGCAAGATCATCTAATGAGGGGACGAGGCTGCTTCAGTAGCCCGCTTCACTCAATTAGTGGACAAGGCTTTTAATGCCGCTCTGCACAACTAAAGCAATTTTGATTACTTAGAGCTAAGTCTCCATTTAGAATGTTTTGGAAGCTGAAACACGGTTTCTTTCTTTCTTTCTTTTTTTTTTTAAATATAATTTAACTTGAGAGTATTTGAATGGTAATAAGCTATTTGAAAGCCAATCACATTATTTCTTATTTTTCCCCTAAGTAATATTGAAATATATTTTTTTAAAGTTCAAATGATAGAATTTACTCTAGTAAATGAAATGTAAATAAGATAGCAAATGATTAAGGATATGCTGAGGGTGTGTGTGTGTGTGTGTGTGTGTGTGTGTGTGCAGGCGCTGTGTGTGTCTCTCTGTGCCAGAATTACAGTTGGTGAATTTCATTTCATCAGCCAACATTATCAGGAGGGTTGCATATTTATTCTATATATCCACATTTCTTTAAAAAATTCCATATCTTGCCTTCTTTGGCTGGGAACACTTATATTTCATAGCTTTTGATAGGGGAACTGACTTTTTTCCACTCTATTATTTTTTTCACTATGTCACTGCAGGATGAAAAGCACTGATGAGTGCAATGGTACAGCTTTCTTTAATAATGTGATCTTTGGCTTATCTCATAACTAAAACCTTACCCACACAGAGGCTATTTAGGATCACTGAATTTCCTTCGTTCTCATGAGAAACAGACAGCGTGCTCACTCCCTACATCACTCTAGTCTTCTAGCTTTTTATCTACTCAGTGTGTTTAATCATCTGATTGCTTGCACTCTGTGAAATTCTATGAAATTTTGCCTTTTTAATCAGAAAGTCTTTAGGTAAGAGGAGTGACTCATGTCCTCAAGGAATTACCCAAGACACACAGTAGGTGTCCTTAAAATTGTATTAAATTGAACACAGATTCTACACAGAGACAGAAAGTGAACCTCAGGATTACTCCCACCCACCCTTTCTTCCTTTGAGAATGTGAATCTGGAGCTATACCTTATCTATTGCCAAAATGGCAAGGAGGGCAATTTTTTTTTAATTCAATTGCCTAAAGTAGCCCAATGCAAACCAATTTTACAATGACATACATCTTCACATCTTAGTTTTACAAAAAAAAAGCCATGGGAAGATACTGAATCAGGGTCATCCAGGGCAGAAGCTAGGAGAAAATTTTAAACTTTAATACTTTGGGCCACTGGAAAACCCACTAGTTGAATAAATTAGAAATTATCTATTACCTTTTTCTCTTCTTCCTTTCCATAGACATATTTCATTTTCACAAAATAATTTTAATAAGTGCTACTTTCTTGCCTCCTAAAGGGTTAACTCCTAAAGCAAGTTACATTCTCAGGGAGCTATTTATGTATTAGTAGGAAATGGTACACTATTGGCATTGTTTGTGTAGTGAACAAAAATTAAAGAGAAAAAACACTATGGCCCAGGAAGCAAGAAAATTTTCCTATAATGTATTATGTTTTTAATAATTATAATGACTTAGAAACTGGCAAAGAATATGCACTGACTCATGGTATGAATTCACATCATTGACTCAAATTATTGCCAAGGTTTAGAAAACTATTAATAGTTTCATTTATTCTCCTTGCTTGACAAGAAGAGTAGCATGAGAGAGGGAAAAGGGAGTCCAGTTAGTTGTAGAAATTAAAGAAAAATAAAGAGTGAATATCAGACTTAATAGGAAAGTACCAGTAACATACACAACTCAGTAGGCATCAATCTCTTAAATGCACCCCCTTCCCTTTCTCTTTGTTATTGAGTAGAGTATTGGTATTTACTAGACCATCAGTATTAGTAGAGTATTGGTATTCAGTAGACTAGACTTTGGTAGAGTATTTAGCAGAGTATTGGTACCGCCAACAATGACGACCATTCAGTGTTCCATCAGTGGGAGTAACTAACATCACAGGTATGTCCCCATCCTTGTTGATCAAATTTTATTTCTCAAATATATATGACATTTGCATAGTTCAAATCAAAAACTATATATAAAGGTAACTCTCAAGAGATTTATTTCCCTCTCTAGCCCTTCTATTCATCCCCACACACACATTATATATGTAATTATTTTCATTAATTCTGGCTTATTCTTCATGTACTTCTTTTTGTAAAAATAAGCTAATATATGTATTTATTCTTATTTGCCCTTCTTTCTAATGCAAAAGACAGCATATTGTCTCTACTCTTTGAAGTTTCTAAAAACTTTCGTGTAAATGTATTCTGGAAGTGTCTCCATATTAGTGCATAGAGATCTTCCTCATTATTTTTTATAACTGCATGATCCTTGTATGGACATACTTTAATTTATTCAACATGTCTTTTATGAATGAGGATTTAGGTTATTTCCAATATTCTGCAATTGTAAGTAATGTTACAATTAATAACCTGCAATAATTTTTTCAGGTCCTCATATAATTCTCAGAAAAACACTGGTGGGTAAGGACGTTGCCTTAGTCTACTGGTGTGAGCTGACTCCACATTTCTGATACGGAAGAGGACAAAGTAGACTTGGGAAGCCTGAATTACCTTTGATGCTTTTACTGGGCTCAAATGTATTCCTAGTTTTGATAGTAAATCTCTGTGAGTAAAGCAATTATGAAATGCTTTTGGTTGATATTAAGGGAGAGAAAATGCATTTTAGAACTTTTCTAAATTTTTCATTTCACAAGATTTTTTGATACGCTAAACTAACCTAAACCCAACAGAAGTCCTAAAAACACATGAGCCAGATAATATTCTCCAATGCACAAACATCTTTGTAGCAAGGAGCAACTCTCAATTTTCTTTAAATTTAGTACTCATATTAGGGTATTGAAAATAGTGATTGAACAAATGAGTGAATGAATCTACTGAATCTAGCAGAAGTCTGACATGAAAGCTTAGAAATAGCTTCCAGGAAATATAAGCCTGAGTTAATGTTCTGAAGGCAGGCAAGTGAGTTTAGCAATAGCTCTTTCCACTCTTCCAAAAATAAGGCAGCCTATAAATAATGCCAAGACCATCTTTGCTGTAGTCCTGATGTAATGGATGGACATGAATCTCGAGTTGTCGCTTGAGGTCACACTGTGTCCAATAACACATTCCCTGCTGTTGTCATAACCTTTAAAGAATGATGACTAATGGCTCTGAGGAAGAGTAGACGTTAGATAGTAAGTCCAGAGAAAACTGCCAGCACCAAGATGTACTCAACAAGTGCCTGCGAGGCACCACACTCTCGCTGAAGGGACCAGAGGTTCCTCAGGGGAGAAGGGGAAGAGGAGAGAAAAAAAAGTTGGTGTTAGTGTTTGCCAAAATGTAAAAGTCTGAGAAATCCCTGAGGGAACCCAAGAGGGCAATAAAATTTGCCTGTCCTAAGATAGTCCTTGATTTTATCTTTGCCCTTGGAGTAGAATGAAGCGCTGCTAATGCTCAGAGAACAACCCGAGGGTTCTAGTAAATATTAGGAAATACATTAATGCTTTTGCACCAAGATTTGATAGATTTTTAATACCGGGTTTTTTATTGCATCATTTTTAATTAAAATATCGGACTCCCTTGTATTCCTTTAAAGAGGAAAAAAAAAAAAAAAAAACCCTGGGATATGGATGGATGGCCCCTAAGCAGCAAAATCACTGCTAATGTAAGCATTTCATTTGTTATCATCATCTCATTATCACATGCAGGGCATTAATCGAAACACCTTATTTAAGGTGGGAAAGAACTTCGCTGAAGAGAGATGATTCAGCACAGTGTCTTCTGATGAGCACTGTCATCTCAAATCCTTTTGAGAAGTAGGTGGAGTGTAACCAAATAAGTAAAAGGTGAGCGGTTATTAACTTTATCAATACTTTATATGTCCCATTTGTAAAAGGTTCTGAAGTCATAATGTATCGATTTTTCTCTAAAACTGCCCTGTCACATCGTGATATGTATACACACTCAACTCATTTCATTTGGAAAAGGCATCCCAGAGAGACGAGATGTGGATGGTTGTGAAGAGTGGATCTGGGGAACCAAATGGGTGCAGATGCCGCCACCGACAAAGGGGAAAGGCATATGGCTTCCTTCCTTGCTGGTGTGCCTGGGGCTCGGACAGCGCTCTGGATCTCCCCGTGACAAGTCCCTGCCTGCGAGCGCCGCTGGGAAGAGATTTTGCATGCCACAGAAAACTAAGATGTTTGCACTCCCACCAATCCAGGGATAAGGCATTTTCCTCATACAGACACAAAACACACAGTATATGAATGTTTAATGGAGGCTAAAACTGGGAGAGGAACAGAAAACAAGAACAGAGCAGGTTAAAAAAATATCTGGTTTCTCTCTATCAAAATACTAATTAAAATTCATGTTCATGGGGATGATTATACATATGTTTTTGAACTAAAAGTCTAACCTGGCACTATTTTTTGGCCTTATTTTTGTGACAACATTTTTGTCCATATGGCATGAAGTGAATCATTTTACATCTTTTTTTAAGCTCTATGTGTTTTTCTTGTTGTCTATTCCCTCCTCTCCCACCACACACACACTGGCAGCCGCTACCAAGTTACCAAATGCCAACTCAACCCTGCAAGCTGGCTGCGTGGAGCTATATAGTACTGGCATTTTCCTTTCTTTGCAGAAATATTCTCTCTCTCTTTCTTTTATACACACACACACACACACACACACACACACACACACACCACTGAAGCCCCCTGAATATATATTTCTCCTTCATTTCCATGCTAACCTCTTGGTTCCTCGGGATTCTGCCAGCTCCAGTGTGTGTGTGTGTGGGCACTGGCTGCTGGTCAGTGCAGCACCCCACCAGCTTACTCGGTGCCTCTCGCCCCCTGGCCCTCCTTCTCCATGGCACTGGGACAATTAGAAGTTCACTTAAGAACTGCTATAAATTAATGGTTAATCGAGCCCATATAATTAGTTTAGTCACAGCAAAGTGTGCAAACCACGATTGTCCAGGGGTCTCCTTTTTCTTTCTTTCTTTCTTTCCATCATAATAATCCCTGCCCCTGCTTTTTTCAGACAGATGAACACTTCTTATCTGCAGCCTGGCCACGCTGCCTGACCCGTGGGGGCCTGGATGGCACACATTTCCCACACGTGCTGCCCCCACCAGTACCAGGCACTGCTTGAGTTTGTGTGGAAGGGCAGCAACTCCACCTAACAAATGTAACTTTAACAACAGTAAAACAACCTAATAGCTTAGCATGCCAGGGGGCTAACGTGGCAGACCATTTACTGCTGCACTAAATAGCCCCGCTTTGATTCTCATTGCCAAGTGTCGAACTGAGAATTGCAAGGCAGGAGTAGCTCCTAATTCATTAGATAAAGGGGGTCATTGCTCATAGGGCTGGGGAAACTGTACAAGGACAAGAAATTGAACATGGCAGCCCCCTTTCAACTGCCATCAAAACCTGGGCTACCTGTGATCTGGGACCGCAAAGTCGCTGAACGCGAGGGATCTGTTCCAGACACACACATGCCAGCTCCTACCTCTGGGCGGGCTGGCTTTATTTTGCGTTCACCTAGAAGGCAGCTAGAAGGGGAAGGGGCCCTAACACTGCAGCTATTGTTTATTATTTGTAAATCACCCTGACACTCCTGGAACAAAAGCAATGACAACAAGACCCAAATATGATTTCGCCTTGGCTGCAAAATGAGCCACTCCTGAGCTGTCGTTGCCAGCCAGCCTGCCTCCTGTGCCCTGGAAAAGTTGCTGTGGACAGTTGTGACCTGGCTAATAGGCTGGGCAGGAAAGAAACTGCTAGCAATAAAAGGGAGACCAAAATTCTTGTTAGCGTTGCTACATCTCATAACATTGTCTGCTTTCTTTCATTCCTTTTTATTTTTCTTCCAGGCAGTTATAAAGAGTTCTAAGTTCAAACTGCCCTGCATAGTCATGGTAAGGTTATGTGGACAAAAATTCTCTTATCATGTTTTCTTTCATAGAAAAGAGAAATAATCAAAAATTTCAAATGAGATCTCTAAAATGGGACATCTTTATTTCCTGAGCATTAGCCCTAAAACAACTGATTTCTCTAATTCCTGCCATCATTCAGATTGGCCTTGAATTACCTCCCAACAGGCCTCCCATGTGCTTCTAGATGAGAGTGTGTAATGGGGGATCTGTTAATTAACTAGAAGCAAAGTTGCGCGGTGGGGATCAAACACTGGATACGTCCTAAAACTCCCACAGAGAAGATGAAATGCAGCGCAAACTTTAAAGACTTCCCGTCATTAGCTGAGACCTTGCTGCTCCTGGCCCAGACCCCTCCTGTTTCAGAGAACAATGAGGACAATGATGGCAGAAATGAAATAGTGCAGCCAGGAACAAAGGAACTAGCTATTTACCCGCAGAAAAAGAAAGGAAGGGGGGCAGGGGGGAGAAGAAGAGAGAACTTTCTTTTTCTGTGGCTCTCCTGTCTACTTTTAATTAATTTATGACTGCCAGGGAATTGCACAGAGAACACACCCAAACGCACAGTACTGGAGCACAGTGTTAATATATGTAAGATCTACTGTTTACTTCCAGGGGAAGTGCAACCTTCTGGGGGAGAGACAGAAGCTGAGGAAGGAGAGACAGAACACAGGATGTAATGAATGAAAAAGGACAAATTGTTGGACTGAACTCTCACTCCTAGGATCAGGGTTCAATCTGGAAGATGATACAAACAAAAGAAACAAAGCAAGACTGTCCCAGGAGTAATAAATCCACCCAGGTTGGTTCTGGATCTCAGGAAAAGACAGGAACTATGCTCTGACCCTGAGCTCAATTTTGCCATTTTTCAGAGGTCCCCTGGATAACTCCCATATACACAAATATTACATCAACAGCAAAAGCACACAGTCATGATATTGATCTATTGTTTCTTGAGAAAATATAAAGAGAAAAAATTATACTGAAAATCGAGAGAACTACCAAAAGACCTCATGCTCATTTTGCATTCTACATTTCTGCAGATTTCAAATCTGGAGTTTTCCCATGTATCTCACATGCAAGACATCCACAGGACTCAGACAACAACAATACCATCAATAAGGTGCACACAGAGGATGCCTTGGGTCTCTCTGCGTCAAGCAGAAGCTCTCGCTTTGGGAAGGACCAGTAGGGACGAAGGGAGCCATTATTCAGAGGGACTGCTCCCTCTCTTCAGATTTCAGTTGAAAGTGGTCATCCCAGAATTCTTCTCTTTTTAAAGCTCAGTGACAAAGCTTACTTTTCTGTTTTCAAGCCACATGTTTATAACAATCAGTGGAAACCGCACCTGGATGAAACAAGAACACTGAACCCCCTCCCCCCTCCACCCCAGGATTATGTTTTGAGACTGCTTCTCTTCTCATTTATTTAATATGAAGGGTTTAGATTTAATAAGCTCAATCATAAGCTTAACTCCAGGAAGAAAAAGTCTTAAGCATATAGTTCAACCAACTGAAAATACTACATAATCAGAAGGGAGTATAGGTTAGAAGTTATCACCATTCGCTGCTTGTACATTCTAACCAGTATTACACACACACACACACACACACACACACACACACACACACATCTCTACTTTAAAGTGAAAGACACATTGTCAATTACTGAGAATCTTATCTAGTGTCCCCACATAGAAACCCACAAAGAGCAAGGGATTCCCCAGTATGTTTTATGATTGGTATAACGATGTCTTTTACCAAAGATCATATGGCAGAACAGCAGAACGGCATGACGGACTAGGCATGAACGGACCTACAGTTGTATTTGTGACATCTAACAACTAACTGTGTCTTAGGAAATGTAATTTATTCTCCTTAATCTTAGTTTCCATGGGGATAATAATTCTCCTGATTATGCCATAGGGTTTTTTTACATGTCCAATGAGACAACGTCCATCAAATATTAAAAAAAAACCCATCAATTTGCTTTCACTTTGACCACTCTGACTGACCTCCACCGTTCCTAGAACAGCGCTAGGTCCAAAACACAAGATATTTAGGCCCTAGGGATCTACAATCGGATTACCATTACCTTTTGGATTTGATAATTCTCTTCAAACTTTCTGAAAAGTTTGGGATCGATCTAGGAACAACGACTTTCTGTAATTTATTCCAGTTAACTTCATCCTGTTTACATTCATTTCGTATGATTTTTTTTCTGTCAATTTACTATGATGTGCTGTAAGCAACATTGTATTATTTTTCCAAAGACAGCAATGACATACCTAATTTCTACTTCATTCAACGATTTTCAACTATTTATACAAAATTCCATTTATGCAATAGTCTCTAAAATTCTTAATACCTTTTGCTAATTTTACTGTCCTTATGATAATTTAGGGAGAATTCTAGAAATTTCCTTTACACTTAACAAGAATTTTATAGGTAGTTATTAAAGTCCAGATAACAAAGAACAATAAGACAGGACCACACAGGATGGCTGTTAATGTTTAAGGGCGATTTCTTCACACAAAGAGAAATCTGCTAATACATAATATCTTCAAAATTCAAGTAACCCAAATATATAAAATGAATCTATTCCTAGAGGCGAGAATCCCGATCATTGAGATTGTAATTGCTAGAGATGTGTCACAGGACAGAAAGGCAGGCTAACACCGCTCACTTCTAACCCTAAGACCGACACTAAGAGTGAACCTCTTGATTTAATTATTCTGTTGGCTAGCAGTACAACCTGACTTCAATGGCCCCTGTAATAACTTCGAGAAGCATCTAGATACCACGGTCGGGTGTTCTGTTTGACGTACTCTGTGTTAACATTTTTTAAAAGTATTTTCCAGTTTTAGAAATTGAGAGAATCCAGATTTCTGACACCCTTCCAAAACTTGGAGGGTCTGACAAAGCTATGCCCACCCTCCCACATGGCAGTAACCTCCCAATACTAAATGGAAGCTGCCCGTGTGATAGAGACACTTACTCGGGGGGTTAATCCCAGTTCTCATCAGTTCTATCTGGTTCCTGTAGTCAGTTGAGTTTTTGACACTTGAGATTTTAAAGTAGGCTTTAGAAGATTGGAGGAGTAAAATACTCAAAACCTTTTTCTCAGAACACAGATTTTATAGCTGTTCCTCTTACATCTAGCCTTATTACAAAAGACAAATATGTGAAAACCAATGGAAAAATACAAGATAATATTCACACAAAAGACATGAGTAAATGAATAGTGTTTAAAATAAATGCAAAGAAAATGGGACAGGATAAAAAAGTTTTATAGACCACACTAATGAATATGTGAATTACAATACATAAAATACACCAAGAAATTATAATCAAAAACAAAAATGATGAAACAGAAAAAGAATTGTATACAATTATGAAGACAAAAATTATCAAGAAAAATCAGTATACCCAAAGCATACCACAAAAATATAGATTAACATCATAAACTAAAATGTATCAACAGGAAATGCAGGTACAAACTACAGAACTAAAGGATCAAAGAGTAAGAGTGAAAATGCAGTAAAATGAAAACGATAAATTTAAGTTGGCAGTGCAGAACCCAAAGTTTAACATTTCATTACCTAAGCAAACTTTAATCTGAGGTAGGTGTAGACAGGCAGTCAGTCTCCCCTAAAGCTAGGTTTTCCTGAAGGGACCACCTAGTCGGTAAGGTCTGAGAGTTCTCAGAATTTGAGACGTTCAAAATATAAATGCAATAGACGGAACTGTCAACTATGCTATTTGATCCCATTTGGATACGGCGTAGCCAGCACAAGGAAGGCCTATATGCATATTTGGCATTAAATAACCAGATAGATTTTTAAAATAGATCCCTAGGAAGAACAGGCTGGAGAATATAAGCAATCTTTTCCAATATGTTCAATCATGAACGGATCAAAGACTGGTGCTTGTGTCATGATTTTTATTTAGGAAAATATACTCAGACGAATGAAGGAAAGGTACAATTTGCTTTCCAAACTACCAAGAATAATAGTTAAGGAGACTTTCTTTGTTTCATGGGCTCTTTATTCATAGCCAATTTTAGCTGTCCAAATCTAAATATGGAATCCGCGGCCAACTTCCTCGCACTTCCTACTGTGCTAGCGCCGTTTCCGTCTACTGTCCTATAATGTGTGCTCAGGAAACCAAAGATAATTTTAGTATTGGCTTAAGGAGTCATGCCAGAAGATCTATAATATTTGACTGCATAATTATGCAGGCAAATATTTCACAACATAATACTTGATCATTTATTTTTTTCCAGTGTCACAGGAATATAAAGAATGCCTTGTTCCTGAATTTCTGAAATCACTGACATTTACCACGTAAGCAATACCAAATTTTAAAAAATATCCCAATCACTAGAATATAGAGCTTTCTAAAATATATCCGATATTTACCTGTCATAAAGACAGAGTGCTAAAGACAAACTTTTTGATGGCTTAAGAGTTTTAGTAAGAAATAACATAATTATACTTTGAAGGATTATCAAGGTTTATGCAGTTGTTAAATGCTACATCAGTGGTTCTCAATAGGAGTCAGTTTTATCCCCCAAGGGACCTTTGGCAAAGTCAGGAGACAATTTTGCTTTCACAACCCTGTGGGGAGTAGGGGAGGGGGGAGGTGCTACCGGCATCTAGAGGACAGAAGCCAAGATTGCTGCTACACATCCTAAGACAAAGCGCACAGAACACCTCCTCCTTCAGACACACCTCCTTCCCCCACCCCCAAAACGAATTAACCAGCCCAAAACGTCAACAATGCCGAGGATGAGAAACCTTGCACTACACTAAATGGGATCACTCCATTATGATCGCAGTGCTTGCACCTAATTTTTATGCTTTGTTTGTTGTGCTATTTTTGTCTCCTCCCCTGCACTGCCTCACTCTATGAGGCCCTCTGAACAGCCATCTGAAGATCTTTCTCATTTGCTATGTCATTCTTCTGTAAGCTTGGAAAATATTTTTTTCAGGCTTATAACAACCACATAGCCTAGAAAAAGAAGGCTTTAGAACTATCTTCTGAGTAAAACTTGGTAGCTCAGAGGTATAATTAAATAATTTTTAATTTTCTAAGCTTATTTTTGGTTCATATCCATTCTAATGCTAGAAATCACCAGACTTCAAATACGTGAAGAATTTCTGTGGTTTATTCAAAACTCAGAACCAATAAACAAATGAAAAACACATAAAACAAAATAACAATAGAAACACTGTATTAATTTGTACTCTACTGATACAGAATTGATAATATCTTGGAAAAAGCTGATCTAAAATGTGCCTTTTACCCTGAGTAACAGAATTATTGTAACCAAATGAATCATAAACAAGACGTGGGAGAGGAAGGGCAGACTGTTTACCTTTTTAAGAGTACCTTTTATTGTATGCGTTTAATTTTTTATGTATTTAATTATAACTTGAGATTTAGGTTGATACTTTCAAATGCTAATGACATAATTTTCATCTAGATCTAAGTTTCCATAGTTAGTCAAATTCAGGTATTTAAAGTACTCAGGAGTAAAACAACTGATTTTTAAAACTAAGTTCACTTATATACAAGACTTCCTTTAATTGATCAAAAATTGTGAAACTAAAACTAAAGGATGACTTAGCATGACCCATCCTGGGAGTAATAAAGTAATAAAGAACTGTACTCAGATGGCAGGATGTGTGCTGTTCTCATACTCTGCTAACCTGTAGAGCCAGTGCTAAGGAGCATTGCCGGTTGCTGTTCTAACCTAATACATCCATCAGGCGACACATAAAATTAATTAACTTAATGATAAAAGAGTTACCAGCCATAAATCTGAGAAACTGTGAAAATGAAATTTAGAAATTCCACAGGAAGAATATTAAAACTTCAGATCGCTGCAGGCTAGCTGCGGAAAAACTGAGCCAGGAGCACAAAGAACTCAATTCCGACTCACTGCCGCTGCCACCACCTCAGTAGGTCTTTGCCTGATGTATGTACACAGCGCTACTTGGTTACAGTTTCCTTATCTTCTAATTAGAAAGATCTGAAAGGCAGTAGTGGAAACCAGGGGAGGAATATAAGAGGCAAAGTTGAAGAAGTTTGCCAAGCACTTGACTGGCAATAAGAGACATTTACCAGGCGCCATGTCTTGTTTGGAAGTTTTCAGCCTCTAACCATAAGGACTGCAGCCTGTATTTCTGTACTTATTCAGGTAGAGTGCCATGAGGGCATTAAAGCAGGTGAAAGTAATAAACACACTGGGGGGTTCCGGGAAAGGTCAATCTCCGCCAAAAAGAAAAAAAGGTCAATACCTACAACTCAGAAAAACTATGCAGATCTAGAACGCTCAGTGAGTCCGGGAGCTTAAAACAGGGCATCACTTGGGAAAAGGATTAAGGAACTTGGCCAAAATCTCTTGATCATTAGACATGCAAATATCTATTGGAAAACTAGATGGCTGCCAAGAAATTATTTACTTTCTGTAGAAATTCTTGCAATAACTCCAGAGTATAGCTCTTGATGACTCATGTATGTTCTCAGCTTAGCATGTTATTGGGTCTGAATAAATGTTTTAATTTCAGGCATCCTCTTGAATTCAGGGTGGCTGAATCACTTCATACGTGTGGGCTCAGGATGGAGTTATTGAAGTGTCTATTAACCCTGCAGAGTTCAGCAGAGCTGCCCTGGGTCCTGACTATCCAAGATCTGGGGCACTGTGATACTCCCGTATTCTACAATTAAAAAAAAAAAAAGCTAGCAAAATTACTCTGAAGTGGAACCAAATGAACTGTAATTGATTAATTGAACTTTAATTGGTCAATACCAAAGTCATCAATAAAGCAAGTTTAATTCATGCATGTAGATTATTGGATACTAAAAATAAACATTTTAACAATTAGAAGTCAACTTTATTTTGTAATTTCCTTCAAATTATCTTACAATTTGAATAATTTAAACTCCAAGCCTAGAAATCTTTCTTAAACTTTGGTTTTTTTTTAGCAAGTAAACAAATTAAGGACAAATAATAATTCTTATATATTTGAAAAAAATCAAGCTGTACTTTTCAAAACATGAATAATCTATTTAAAACTCATTTACTATTTATTTAATTATCTATTTCATATAGAAAAATCTTGTTCACACAGTTACCCTGCAAGTCATTTGGGACTATCTTTGCCTAGCATTGCCAATAATTCTGCATAGAACCAAGTACAAATGATGATCATCTGGTAAGTTATATAGTTAAAGTTAAATTATATGTTTTTAGGTAAATTGAGAATGTTTTTCCATTCATTAACAGAATTGCTTTGGATCGGAATGGTGATCAGAAGATATCAACAAGTAAATCCACCCTAATTCGAATCTAGGATAACAAAGTCAATGCAGCTATATATTTTTAAATGAAATGGAATGGAGTATTTCCACATGTTAAAAATAAAGGAAAAAAGGTAATCTTTTTTCTCTTACTTCCTTTTCCCTCTTCCCCTCCCCTCCCGCTCTGCTACCCCTACCTCTACTGGGACGTTATGTTCATGGTTTGTACCACTGAGGACACAGGCAGCTTTTGAGACTGTGAAGGTAAGTGACCAGGGCAGGGGAAATGGTGTGGCCAGCACAGTTTCTAGGCTCCCCTGGTCCTTTCCCTTCACAGCCCAGAGGGGACCTTGTGGAGCCATAACAGCTAAGAAGACACACAAGGGTCCTCATGTTGGCCACCTCAGCTGGAGAGGAACAACTGTCCCTGCAATCTGAGGTATGAAGAATAAAAGACAAGTGGAAACAGAACTGCCCATTTCCTTATTGTCAGACTCCTTCTAGGATAACAAAGATAATTATGTATAATTAATAGCCCTGACACCAACACATGAATTTTTTGGAAAACATAAATTTAGTAGAAGAAGAGATGACAGATGAGGACCCATTAAGAATAAAACAGGACATGCCTCCCTCCCATGATAGACAGCAGAGAGGCAGAGGGAGGCAGGAGGAAGAGAAGAAAGGGAGTGAAAAGGAAGAGGAAGGCAAAAATCAAAGATGCGTCTACAGGGGCTAACTCTGCGCTGAGCGCTTTACGGAGCACAGTCTCACCGCGTGAGGTGGCCCGTTACCCTGCACGAGCCCCAGTGCCTGGGTTCTCACTTTCTACCTTCTTTTCTGTCCTCTTAGATCCAACGTATTTTGCATTGTCCAGATCCTGAACCTAGCCTTAGACACAACAGAAGCCTAATTCCCACCTGTACATCCACACTGAAGTGTCCTCTAAAGAAGGACTTCTGCTCATCTCTAACATTCAATGACAGAACAGAAAGGCTTAATCACATATAAACTGCCTCTCCCCAATGTTGTTTTATTTCCCAATTGTTCCTCAGCGTGTGGGCCACAGGAGCTAACAAAGGTTTGACAAATGAAGAGATCTGCCTTTTATTTATAAGCATCTGTTTTTATATTCACTACAATAGAAATACCAAATTTTGGTCAGGGTGAGAGAAAAAAGTAACGACCTTCAGAATCCTGACATTATCATTATTCAATATGGCATTACAATTGCTCTTCAGAAGAGGTTCTGAGTGGAATAAATATGGAAAGTGAATTACTGCACTCCACTGAAAGGGAAGACCCCTCCAAATGATAACTGCAGTAATTGATTAAACAATTTATAAATGCTTTGGCAGTAGCTCATTTAAACAAACAAACACACACAAAAGAAGACACAGCTTTCTAATTCAGTACTACATTTTCTTATGGATGATAAAAGATAAAGTAGAAGCTAACACCACAGAAATATTAAATTTTATCTTCGGTAAAAGATTGAAGGTTTCACATTGCTGCCCCAACCTGCATATTCTGATTTTTTCCCCAGACTTAATCTTGGCCTGGTGTGCTTCATTTTTATAGGACTTCTGAAACTGGAAATCACCAGCATGGGGAGAAGCCATTAAAGGCAGAGGTGTCTCCTATAAGCACAACATGTGATGAGGTAATATTCTCTGGATTAGCAGCTTTACAACCTAACTAAGCCCTGGAGCTACAATTATCTGGTTGCATTAAACTGAAATCACCTGAAAAACTTCACACTGAACAAGCCCTTGGAAATGTCTAAACTGCCAGTTTATACTCAGAAGAGAAAGTGGTTAAAGACAAGAAAACAAAGTATTCTACTAGAAAGAGTCTCATCTTAGAGCCAGTAGATGGTTCTAAATGTCTGAAGATATTTCTGCAATTTATTTTTATGCCATTTTCTAAACTTTTATTTAAAAAGGAGATTTAACCTGACCATTCCCTTTCCAGCCAATGACCCAAGTATATATGTTTGATGAGGGTTTAGCAGACATAAGGAATAAAACTGCATTGCCACAGAGGGAATACACAGCTCCAGATTTGAGGCCTTATGCTAATTTTAGCAAAATGTATGTATCTTTTTATATACGTAAAGTTATGGTACTATATAAAGAGATCCTTAAATGTGACATACACTGAAATCCTATTTACTGCCTGACTATCCATTTTAAAAAACAAAAACTCCAAGGGGTGGTTGTAGTCATATTAAGCTGCCTCAAAAATTCATTTTAGTTGATCTAAGGTGTTTGCTTTATTTTGTAAGATACAACCAAATCACACACCTGAAATTAAAATTCTGATTTTAGTATGAGGTCACACTGATTGAACGGCAGATCAAAGAAGCTGATGTTAAGACCCCAAACCGGAGGTCTCACTACTCTGTCTGCGGTTAACACCTCACTTGCTACTGTTTCCTTCCTGCTCTTCACTCGTCAGTGCTGTTGCTGAGAATTCATTGTATCAGGTTGTACCATACTCTATAAAACCACATTTCCCAAAAGAACAACCAGTTTTCTGTACAAAAACGCAATGTATGGTGATTCGGCGGTGTTGTATCTCGGAGTCAAATGCCAAGATTTTCAGATGACAAAATTAAATCTTAAACATGTGCAAGTATTCAAATTCCTTATCTTACACATTACTGTTTTATTGGCCAAATGCCTATTTAGATAATAAATTAGTTACCCTTTCTCTCCTCCAATAAAATCAGTAGAAAAATAACTTTCACTTTCCATCCCAATGTCTAACTCATATTTCAAGACTGGCAAGACTGACAGCTGAAGTTCACTCCAGAGCACTTACCTTGGTGGCAAGTAAAGGATACTTACATGTAAAATAAAGTGATTCCACCAAGTGCTTGTTACTATTAAACAAGGTCTATATGACTGTGTTGTTTTTCTTAGTCTATTCTATTTTTACACAGAAATTAGTACATAATGTAATTTTTCAACTTGAGACGGTTATTACTGCACCAATTGTTCTTAACGGCATGGTGTAAAAACAATGTCTAACTCAAGTATGAGAATAGGTCACTAAACAGAGTTTCACTTGAGTATAAAAGTTTATGTGTGGTACTATGAAATAGAAGAATTGATTATATGTACTCTGAATTCTCTCCTTCTGTAACAGTAGGGGATGCCCAAGCATGCCTGGACATCATTGCAAAGAACTTAAGGCTCATAGTCAATATTTCCCTTATTTATAATTAAGCCACATTATTTCATATTTAAAAATAAAGTGGAATAGCAGGATATAGCAATACATCTAAAATAACAAGATATTTTCCTACTAGTTAAATAAATGTAGATTTCGGCACAAATTAAAATAATTTCAATATAGATAATTATACTTTAAATACAGGAGTAGCTTTGCCTAGTTTGATTAGAAAAGCCTCTTTGTTCCTGTTTTATGATTTAAAAATACTTTCAGTGAAAATTTAAAACACAGAATAATTTTTCACAATAAGAACAAAATTCAGGACAACTGAAAACAACCTCTCACTCTGTTACTGGCCATGACTATGGCAGGAGGGTCTCTTAAATCAGAACTGAAGTTCGCATCCAGAGATGACCTAAAAACCAACTCAATGAAAAATAAAATCCATCCTCTATTTTCACTATTGCTGTAAAAGGTGTGCTCTGCAGATCAAAGCTTCAAGTCCAGTTTTCAGCATTCAGATGACCAAAGACACCTCTGAAGAAGATACTGGGAAAAATTTACTTTGCTTTCTGTCTCTACAGGATATTCAAGCCTATTAGGCTGCCATTCAAAAACTGTGCAGTTAAGATTTTAAGATCTACAGCATGCAGGTCTGGCAAACAGCAAAGTTACATGTATAGGATATCAGTATTCTGGATTTCCCTTCAATTACGTTTCTAAAGTACAGTAAGTTTTGGATGATTCATGAAAATTAATCAGCTACTAAAATTTCTGGCTGTTATTAAAGCCATTGGAAATAAAGTATGTTTTCTTATTGTAGACAGTTTTAATTTTTTATTGAGTTTGGGCACTTGGAAACAGAAAAAAAAATAGCTTTAAGAAGACCTAAAGGGTTTGTTAAAATCATTTATTACTATCCAGCTCTGTGAATCAAAATGATTCATTGTTGTCACTACTGCAAATTTTTCTTGGGCCAGTCAGCTGGCCATCAAAAGTTATTTTGCCTATTTTTTAAAGTTCTGTGAAGGGCCTCAAAGATTTGCACAGAAGAATAAGTGCCATGGGAGGAGTATTAACAAAATTTGGAGACCTTAAACTGAACTAATTGATTTGGAGCTATATACTGGTTAGAAGCTATTTTCTGATACAGAAGCGAAGAAAAATGTTTAACCTGGTTACGGCTATAAATACTGCATCTCTTTTAAATTAAATCAGTTTTCTTGATGAAACTAATTTCTTGCCTGAAAGGTATTAAAATAATTTCATTATAAAGAAGGTTTTGCTACAGTTATGCACATTCCTCCACTAAAGCAAATGGTTCAATGTATGTGTGATGACATGCAAACTGTTTTTACCAAAAAAAGGGCATTCTGAAAACACTGAAAGATATGAAATAGACTAATATGAAAGGTCCATTTTCAACTTTCTATACCAACCTGATCTGTATTTCCACTGAGCTACTCAAATGTTGTATGTTTCCTCTTCTTATGCCATCCTATTCTATTCCAAACATGCATGTACAGTAACAATCAAAGGAATGCAAATTAAAACTGCAATGAGATACCACTTTTCTAGATACAATTTTAAAAGAAGATCATACCCAGTGCTAATAGCTGGGAGGGAAACAAATCCTCATATACAGTTATGGGAGTATATACATTTGTACACTTTCTGAGGGCAACTTGGCAGTATGTGGGAAAATTCTAAATGTGCATGAGTTTAAGCCCAGGAATTCTACTTGTAGTAATTTATCCTATCTAAATAATCACTTAAGTGTACTAGAACACGTGCATAAAATCACTGGTAGCATAATTTGCCAAAGTAAACAGTGGGAAACAACCCTAATGCCCATCAACATGGAATTAAGACTTTTACCGTTTTACCATGGAATTAAGATTTTACCAACACCATTTTGGGGATTGGAAATGGGAAGGCATCTTTATATGTAGTAAGAGGACATGAACAATTAAAGTGACGGGAAAATGCAACTGGGGAGGCTTTGCTTTCTCCTTTGTAATTCCATTACTTTCAATTTTTTTTTACAAGTTTTTCTTTTATAATCAGAAAGAAAGTAACAAGAATAAAGAAAAATATATATACACCCCTGTGAACTTGGAACTCTAGCACATTCACTTTCGTATCATAAAACATGTATTATTCAGATAAATGCATGATTTACTAGAGGCATGTTACAAAGGTTTTAACAACCAAAGCTATATTTCTCTGTTGCCAGCTTATAATCTCTAATATTTTCTTTGTTTCAGTTTATAATGTTTTCTGTGTAAAATATATTTTCTGAATATGTTTATTATATTTAATATATTATGAATACATAAATAATATTCCAATTTAAAGTAATAACAGTAATTTCTATCTCATATTTTTTTGACTGTAACCAAGATGTTAAAAAGTAGGAAATGCTCAATAACATGCTCCTTAGTAATTCAAAGAGAAAAATAATTAACACTAAAGCCATTATTCCAAATATGAACTATATGATTTTAACTTGTGTATTTCTTAAATTTAATTTTTCATTTTCTATGAAAGGTCTTTCTTTGCATACAGCCAGTCCATGTAAGTATTACTCTTTATGTATTGTTTGCATATAATATTAAATAAAGTCATTCTAAAAACCCTAAGTTGCCTTGTAGAATAGTGATATTATAGAATGATTTAACTGACTAACCACTTAACAAAAGAACAACAGGATTTTTCATTAACTATAATGTGGTTATTATATACTTTTAAATTATATCTGTAATTATTATTGTAACTGTATATACTGAAAGTCCCTTAACACAACCCCGGAGAGTTCAGTCCCAGTATTATTTTATAATACTTTCTCTAACTACACTTGAAGCTTCTACCTGATTAGAAATACTCCTAATTTTGAAAAAGCCAAAAATACCAACCATGTTTTTATTCCACTCACGATCTATCTCTTCTATAATAGTTCTGAAGTTAGTCTCTGGTCAAATAGTTTACTTTATCAATCTGCAAACTGACCAAGGTGACTATCTACCATATGGGACAGATTTAAATTCTGAATGTAGCCAAGCTGATATAAATCTTGGTAGTTTTATACCAATCGTTGTTTTCCACGTTTGGAGGGATAAACGGGGGAAGAAGAAAGCTCTCCCCCTTGCTTGTTGCATTGTACTTCCCTAACCTTGAGGCTACGTGGTTTGCCACACAATTCAGAGTAGATCTGGGTAGAAATACAGCCCGAGGTGATCTGCTAGAGCCTAAATAGAGAAGGCTTCCCATGGGTGATGGGGGAAGCAGTAACGGAGTCCAGAGATACACATAAAGCCAAAGGTGGAACTCTATACTCTGCCGGCTTCCTCGGCCTTAAGTGACAGAGACAGGGAAATATCCCTTTCAGATATTTCTGTCTTACCCTATGAAAAATTCTACATTCTACTTATCCAAAAGAGAAAATGGCTTCAACGTAGAATTGTATATGTATCAAGTATTTTGTGTTTATGAGCTCGTCTGCTGAACACTAATATCATTGTCCAGCATCAAGCGACCATTTCAGACATGGGCCAAGGTCAGTCTTTCGCCATGAAATCTATACCTTCAATATTACACACAGTTGGTGTACATATACATTAAAAATTTTGATTTTAGTCTTATTGAACCTTGTATTTTAATAATGTCTCACAAAATGTCTACTTAGGTGTCACATCACATTGACTATTAAAAATTGCCTATTTCAACTTTTTTGGGTATCATTTTTTCCTGTTGGTTTTCTCAAATCATTTATAAACACTGATTTTTCAAAAACGGCACTTGAAATAAAATATTTTATGACGATCATATCAGTCATTGTCAGTCATATAAACGTCAATGTTTCAAACTAAGAAGAAGGGTTCAAGGAAATTAAAATAATAATTCCACATCATCGATTATCAAACTAGCATCATACCACCTGAGTGAAACTTGCAAGAGACTAAGAGGCAGGAACACATTCTCATGTTATCAACTTTCTTTTTTTAGTTCTGAAATTTTGGCTCTTTTGCCTCAGTTCCTCCATATTACAAACACTGACATGTTGGCACCTAATCAAGTAATGATTGGAAAGTGCTTAAAGCTTAAATATTCTTGGAAGAGAAGGAGTGTACAGGTGCAAAGTAAAAGATATTTTTTAAATGTTTCCCACAAATGGGGGGGGGACATAAAATTCTTCTTGGGCCATGTTTACAAAAGACTAAAGTATTCCAACACCACTGTAATTGTAGGGAAATGGGCTTGCCTGGGATTGATTCATCTCATTTATTTATTATTATATAGCCCCAAATACTTCCAAAAAGCTTTGAAATAGCTTATAATGAAATACGATGTAAAAAGACCACAGGCAAGTGAGAAAAGAAGAGAGGATTTATAAAACTGTCGTACCAAAACCTAAGACAAGCTCTAGCAACTGGGAATAAAATTACAAGGTTCCTAATCAATCATTTTCAAAGTAGAAATATGATGGCACATAAAGATCACATTAAAAATAACAAACAGAAGTGTGCCTGATCCTCAAGAAAAGAGAACTGGACCAGCTCTCAACAACAAGAGTGATTTATTTTCAGAGATGCCACAGAAGGGGCAGTCATTTGGACAAGAAATATTTCCTGAGTGTCTCCTGTGTGCCAAACACTATGCTGGAGGGTAGGGACACCAAGGGGAGGAAAAAAGCCTTGGCCTCTGCTTGGAACTCACAGTTCCAAGGAAGGGAGACGAACACTCATCCACTAACCACAGGAAGACGAGTATGCAATTCCAGAGTAAGATGGCTCTGGTGGAAAGGAAGGTAGAATGAGGGTGGGTAATGAGAAAACCCTAGGAAGACTGAGGAAAGGCTTCACGTTAGGCTCAAAATGAAACCTGTTTGATGACTAAGAGTTCACTCAGAACCAAGTGAGGTTAGAAAGCATGAAGGAGAGAGAAAGAGAGAAAGAGAGAAACAGAGACAGAGACAGAGACAGAGACAGAGGGTCTGTGCTAAGGCCCGGGGGCAGGAAAGAGCTTGGGACCCTTGGAGACTGGAAGGGAATGTCAGAGTAACTGAAGCAGGGAGCCCTGTAAGGCTGGGGGAGTTCTACAGGGACCAGAGAAGCAGAGTCGTGTGGATATATTAAATCTTTACCCGAAAGCAGTAAGGAGCTCTTGATGGCATTTCAAAAAAACAAAAAAAAACAGAAGCAAGAGACAATTTCTGAAAACTATGTCCCATACTCTCTCTTCAAGTGTAGGGTCTGGGAAAGGCCTTTCTGGAGCTAACTGTTCAAGATAAGGTTTTACTGAACTTGTCAGAAAATAAATGTTTGAGAAGGGACTGTGCTGATCCTACCTTTTCAGGGGAGAAGAAAGAGGAGGAAGAGAATTTTCTGGAAGTGCACTTTGGGAGACTTAAACGGGAGGCCTGCAGAGGGGACCCAGGTTTGGCATGCGGTGATCTGCCTTTGGAGAGCAAATTCTTAGAGTGGCTCCCCCAGACACCAGGCTCAGAGAGCCAATATTACTGAGGTAATAGATTGTAGCTACCGAGGGGCTGAGGACCAAAGAGTCTGAACCCGCTGCTTTGTTGTGTTAGAAGGAAGAAATATAAAGCTGATTTATTTTCTTCTCTCTTCTTTTCTTTTGTTTAGCCTTGCTAGACTCATCTTCTCATCCTCTGTCCTTCATGGCTATCATTTAACTGTAGCTTCTTTACGTCTGCCTGTCTGTCTCTCTCTCCAGTGCCTTTCTTTCTAAGTTGGTTAAGGTTGCTTGTTTATGTTTTCCCGAATATTTCGTACTGGGTTTGAATGTATAACAGTCACAAAGGAGATAAAGAAGAGGATCTTTCCAGTAAAATAAGCAAAGGAAGGTGGTCCTCAGAGAAAAGCTAAGAAATCACACAGCAGTGATCATTTGTGGAGCTTATGGTCAAAAACATGTCCCCTTTTTACAAAAGATGCCAAAGAACGGCTTGCACAGACGTGTGGGTCCATGCTGCCTCGGCCGTGGATCATCTCTCTGGACTGACAATAATACATGTCCCAAAGCAACACTTTCCCACTTGCCCATCACATTACCCTGCACAGAACGGTGCTTAGTACATGCTTAGTCTCGAATGAAATGTCTTCTCTGTACTGAGGAGGAGAGCGTGAATACAAAGAGGTCTTTCACAGGCTTGTATTTACTCTGCTAACCAAACGCCCTCCCACCTGAACATTCCCCTGTGAAATCACGGGTCCTAGCCTTTGATTTATAAGGTGGATAAGACTTATTCCATGCAGCCGAGAGTCAGTGTTGACCAGCAAGATTGACCTTGTGTATCGATAGAGAAGTGGGGTCTATAGAGAAACAGAAGTACATTAGTGATGCATAACACAAGCCTTTTTCAAAAAAAAAAAAAAATCGTACCTGTTTTAGACCTTTGAGGGACAGGCTTTAATGATGTTTCTTATTTCTATTCTTACATCTAATCAGACAGCAGCCTGTAACTTTACTCATCATTGCATATGGCCTATTGACAGTTGACAACAACTTTGCTCATCATTGCATATGGCCATTTACAGTTGACAGCTGTCAACCAGGCAAGTTCACATACGTTGCTTCACAATCACATGGCATCGTGAAGAGTGGGGTGAGAGCGCGGGCCAACATGCCATTGATCGGCCGGATAAACCACTGCAGCTGGAAACCACCTCACTGAAATAGAACAGATCCCACACTTGTACATTTAACTTCAGTATCTCACCATTAAAAAAAAAAATGACCACCACATTTAAATTAAATGGTCTTTTACTTCACTCAGCACTCTTAGAGCACTTTTGTTCTGGTACTTACTTCTGATACTAGTGTTTTTCTTCCCTTTCTATTCAAGTTAATTTCCTAAGAAAAAAAGGGAAATGGTATTGTGGTATTCAGACCACGAGGAAACCTTCTCCTTAAGATAGAGAAGTAGGCATATGTCCACTTTGAACTTGACCGAGCACTGCCTTTAAATTCAGTGAATGAGAGATCACAGGAGTTAGGAAACAACAGTTAAATCACAAAGATCTAAGACTTCAAAAATCTATCTAAACTGCCTATTTTCAAAACCACTTCTCTTTTGAAGTGCGGTGGAATAAAGTTGCTGTCAGTATCACAAATTGAAAGTTGAAAGTCGGTGATGGTGAAGTTTTGTTCTATGTGTATACATATAAATGTATGAGGCAGCATCTTCACCAATATAATTTATTTACCTAGCACATTCTACATCATCACTGCAGTATTTACGCCTAGCTACTCCAAGCAGGTCCTGTGAAAGCGATTTTAGTCAAGACACAAATCACCTGCAGCGAGTGATTTCTAACCTTTATTACCCCAGGAAGAGACAGAGAACTTTTGAGACACAGCCTAAACAATGACAAAAGGTTGGCTTCCCATTAATATCAGCAGGAGTAGAAAATGACACTGCAGTTGTCCTTGGAACAGAGAAGCTGACAGATTTGCTGAAAGGTTCAGCCATTGTAGGATTTTGTTAAAAATCTAAAGGCAGCAGCATTTCACTTTGAAGTTCTAAAACATCTTGGAATTCAAAAAGCTCAACAAAGAATAACACGGACAAACGGGTTTTTCAAAACTCCATTTTAATTTAGCTTTTAAAATATTGTGCCTGGTCATTTAGGGTGTCAGCTCATTCAAAGGTACAAAGTAAGTTCATTAAGAATTATCACTGAAGGTATCCAAATAGGTTTCCAATTGCGAGCATGTATGCCAAGGTCTGATACGTTTAATTTAATGTCCCACCTTTCCCCTGGGCATTCCCAACAATTCTAATTGAAAGGCACTTAACACAGGCAGGCCCCCGATTCGGAGTATTGTATACTGGTTCGCATACTGAAGGTCTTTTCCATTCAAAATGTGGAAAATCAGATTCCAGATCACTTGTCCTTTACAATTCCTGTAATCTTTTCCAGTTAAACTTCACATCTGAGTATTACAGTAAAAACCAACACCCAGGACTAAATCTCCTGGAGTTGGCAGCTATACTGTTCTGCATTGGAAGACTCAAAAAGAAAAGCGTACACTGTTGGGGTAGCAGACACAGGCTGAGTGAGTCAGCTGAGAGTAACACAAAAAGTTACTTCTACTTAGATTTGTATAATTAAACATACTGTGCTTCTTCAAGATAAATAACAGGTCTTAGCTATTAGTCTTATAAACCTGCTATTTAGGAAATGAACGTGGTTCATTCTTATCCTAATTTTTTGTGGAGCTGATAAAATTTTAATGTTTGTTCAATTAACAGCCAAAAGCACGCACAGGTTGAACAACAGCAGCCTCAAACTATATGTCAGAGATACGACTCAGAACAGCAGGAGGTTCTTCCATTCCCTCACTCAATGTTTAAATGACCCCCTTGAATTCCAAAAAGCAAATACGCTCTATATTTAATAAAATGTAATAAAATAGCTACAACACTTATTGCTTTGTCTCTTCTGGTCTGACAGTCTATGTTATTTCCTACATGTAAATTTGAGTGGAAGTTCCAGTCTTCTATCAGGAGAGGTCCCAGTCCTTACTGAACTGGGATGGTCTAATATTTAAAAAGGAATCAACACACACACATACACATAATACACCTCAGTATCACAAATCTAGTTATTCAAGAAAGTACTGCTAAAAAAATAGAAGTACAGGTTTTTGTTTAATTTACCAAGTTAAGTTTAGTATTTGTTTTTCATTCTACAAATCTCAACCTTTTTTGCCCTTGCCAACATTGCAAAATGAACAAATCTCCAAACTGAGGAAAGAAGGGAGAGAAAAGAAAACACTCTTATCTACTCATAAAAAAGATCACACTCCCTAGAAAATAGACTCATTTCTCTCAGTCCATAGAGGAAAAAAAAAAAATGGCTATTACAAATTCCAATTGTATCAGCTCCATGGAAAATTCGGAAGACAATGAAACAAGTTAATTTCCTAAATTCCAGGCTTACAAGAATATTAGCAAAGACCTACAAAATGTTACCCCTAAGTATCTAAGCCAGAAACAGCTGCTGTTACAATTTGCCACACTTGCCTTAGTTTTCACACAGAGAATGTGTTTGGTTTCACAGGTAATTGGTAGCCTTGAGCACATGTAACTTACAATCACTGAATGAAAAGATTTGCTTTGGTGAATTAAAACGGAACAATTTCTCCAAAATAAAGGGGAAAAGGCCAAAAATAAAGTTAAGGGGATTAATAGGCAAGTGTTTCATCTATTTTTTTGCATTTAATTTGATGTTATGAAAGCTTTAGGCATCTAAAAATATACCTTTTATTCTTGTAAGTCTACAAAATTTGGCTTTTGGAATAGAAACAGTTTAGGTGGAGAGGGAATTGTTGAATTCTGTATCTATGTTGAAAAAAAAAAAAAAAAGGGTTGACCATAACCCGAGGCCCTCGCTCCTGCAGAGTGCCTGTTGTTATGAAAGCAAGGTGCTCCACACGATCTAATCATAGCACTAAACCTTGTTACAGGCCCTTTTACAGCTCCAATATCTGGGTTACATGGAAACACGCTGGAGAGCCTCCTTGTACTATGAAATAAATGTCATTCTGACTGGCATCCTCTCTTCCAGCAAGTAATTTCCCTCCGCTGATAAATCGATACAGCAAAAACAAATGAGAACACACAATGGGCACAGCGAGGATTACATTTTTATTCATTTCAGAGCCCCTGCAGCCAAGTTTCTTAAGCACAATAGCAGAAAATGATGCACTTGAGCTAGGAAACAAGAGAGATACACAGAGACATTGAGATAAGGAAAGAAAGACAAAAAAAAAAAAAAAAAAGGAAAGAAATGAGAACAAAGAGAAAGTCAGGAGACAAGAGACAAGTGTGTCCCTACCAAGCAGTCCAGACACAAACTTTTGTTTGAGAGTAAGATTATTATTTGAATTCCTGCCCAGCTCCTCACAGATAGGATTGGGGAAAAACAGGTACCTCCTTTTTTTTTCTTTTTTTACTTCTGTATTCTGTAAGGTTACAGGTAATTTGAAAAGGATCTAAGATCTTACCTTTCTCCGACTGATTAATTATTGATGTCAACATAGGATCCACATATGAAAACTTCGCTAGAAAACCCAGAACTAGAAATGGTAGAAAAGACACAATTGATCCTTATTCATCTCTGGAAGCCCCCTCAAGTCATTTGTTTATACTGCCTTTAGGGCAAAGATGGAAAGGGCAAAACAAAAGAGAAGCAAGAACGCAGTGACTATTCATAAGAGGAATGGGAAATTCCTACATAGGTATTTTTTCAGATTGATTTTCTAAGTCCCAAAATAATTGAATGGGTTATCATGTAAAAGGAATGTAGTACATTTTAGAGTAAAAAATTTGAAGATATTTCATGTTTGGAGGGAAAATAAAAAAACTACTTCATAAAACCTTGAAAATCCAGTATTTCCTATGAAGAGATAGTATATATACCGTTATTTACCATGGTATTTAACGAGGCAACAGAAGTAAAAATGAGAGAATTCTAAGTCTTAATAAAGCTGTATAGATGATATGCTATTGTAATCCTTAAACTCAAAATTAATTCTTGGGCAAGTTATTCAACTATCTGGGCCATAATCTCCCCATCAGTAAAAATGGGGATGATGGTTAATAGTAAGTACCTCAAGGTATTAGAAAGAACTGAATTATTTAGTAGAAGTAAAATGCTTAAACAGTTTCTGACTCAGAGTTAACACTACAGAAATGTGATCAACATCCCCATCATCTCCATCATCTTCCACTGCTTCCCAAGCTACAGTTCGGGTGTTGTCAGTATTTTCCGTTTGACCTACAGGGTAAGAATGTATTCATACAACACATTCTTGGCACCACTGCACAGTACTGAACTAGAAGAACTAAGGGTCTCATCTGGCCACAGTTTCTTTTCAAACATTCTTAACTGTTTTGTGGTATCCCAGAAACAATATACTCTCTTGGAAGAGCAGGTTAGACAATGTATCACTATATCCAATGCATTTGTGTTCTTTAAATTTTTTAAAATTACTGGGCTCTAGAAAATAACGTATAAAATTTCCTTTTTAAAAATAAATGTAACTAATATTTCCTGTCTTTTCAATGATAATTCTAAGTCAGAATTTACTATATTATACTCTTAATGTTATTTGTGATCTTTCTTTTTGGGGCTTTAATTTGATTACCCTTCATTCTTTTAAGTGCTTTCATTAGTGTACACCTCTTCAGTCATTCATTATTGTACTCCATTGGTCCATTTTATTCCTTAACAAGAGGTAAGAAATACAGGAACAGATCACACTGGTTCTTCATCTGTATCACAGACTTCAATAACAAATGAAGAGAAACAAGAAAAGAAAGCAAGACAAAAAGAATGGTGGTAGGTCCATTTGACTTCTGCCATTCTTTTCTCTCTTGTATCTTCAAAAAACACAGATGGATATAGGACTAAATCAGTGTCTTTCAATATTTTTTCACTATCATCTTCCCCATTTGTATAAAATTTTTATACCTTTGTATAAAATTTTCCCTAATAGCTGCCTTGTGAAATTTTAATTCACCAAATATACTGTATATTTACTGCTAGGTATCTGTGCTTCTTGCATTATTTTTACTTCCTAAAAACTAATTTTTGACCTTTTAGTGACAATATCACCTTCTGAAAACGCATGGACTAATGCTTCTTATGAAAACAGCTTTCCACTTAGCACCGGGGGTCCAACATAACTGTAGACAGTGAGCTGAAATTCAGTCATAGTTGTGTGTTTGTGGTTTGTTTTGTTCTTAACAAACTTTTAAGTATTAATTCATGGTTGTATAATTTATCTTACCGCAAATCCAAAACAGTACTTTGAGGGCGGAAGATCTACCGTAGTTTGTGAAAGATGCCTAAAAAGATACCAAACAGTTTAAGAATAAGAAGTAATGGGGATGGAGAATAGAGTGGAATTGTTTCCAATTAAGGCAGCTAGGGAATTAGGTAGGTGGAATGTAATTATCTGCATTGGAGTTTGGCCAGGCTTCTGGGCTCTTTTGGAAAAGAAAAAAAAAAAAAAAACAAAAAAAACCTCTGTGATCTTTAATGAATAGAGAGGTAGGTCCAAGTTTAACATCTCATCCAAAAAAATGAAATATGATTTTTAAGTCCTTCTTTCCCGGAACATAAGTGGCATTCTTCTTTAAGAAATCTGAAACTGCTTATATGTCCCATACTTTATGAAATAATTATTTCATAAAGCAGTGACCTTGGAAATGGGAGTGTTGAAGAGACAGCAAAACAGCTCCAGCAACCAGTGAGACTGAAGAGGCACAGTTTACAGCAAATGCAAGTCAAACCTGCAGCATTCTGAGATACAAGTTTTTGTTCAGTCGTGGCAACAGCTATCTAAAATGGAACAGTCAGTGTATGTTTTTTTCGTTACCTGAAGAAGTAATTCTCAGGTTAGTTTTGCTCAAAGTGTACAAACCCTTCCCCAGTGACCGGGCCACCAAGGCAAGGTAATGAAAACGGGTATCCTTTGCAAACTCGGGAAGTCCAAGATGTGTGCCCAGTAAGTGTAAGCAGATCTTACATCCTTCATAATCAGGACAGAACGAAGATGTGAACTGAATAAATGCTTGGGAAAAATCATAGCTTCTATTAGATGCAAAGATTGAAGTGTTAGATACCTTTTAGCTCAACTTTCATTTAGCTTACGGCTTTCCTTTCTGTAGTCTGAAGGGAGTGAAAAATTCTTCTCTCTAATTTTTTTCCCCTTTCATGACTTGACCACGAAGATGAAATCAGGGGACTTTAATTACCATTCAGAGCCAAAGGCTTGCCCTTTGATATGGAAATCCCACTTCTGCGACCGCCTTTTCCCGGCCCTTCTCCTCTCAGTTGCCCACCAGGAATTTTAAGTAGCTTTGTCACCAGCGGATCGTGCAAGCTAACTGTAGCTCTTTCCTGTTAAGTTTTGTTTAAGTTGCACTATGTTTCTTTCACCAAATTGGAAGAGCTGCAAGCAAGGAGGGAGGAGAGAGGGGAAAAAAAGTGGAGAGAGAGACAGAGGGGGAGAGGATGAATGAGAATATGACTGACTATCCATTTGAGTTGCTGAATTACAGTTCCTACCCTGTCAGCATGAAGTGTGGCCCATGGTGCACAAAGCCTCTCACTTTAAACACACACACAGAGCACACACGGATGAAAGCTGCCATGTACAGTTACCCCGTTATTGTCATCCGCCTGCTGCATGACTCCCGGCTTTGCTATAATTATTAATTGCACTTGTCAACTGTCATTAATTCCTCTTTAGCATCCCTGTCTTTGAGTAATTAGACAGAACAGCCTCACTGAGCTCATTGTTTAGAGTCCCTTGGAAGAGCCCACTGGGCTTTCCGCAGAGAAAACCATCAGGAATACAATAGAGCACTCCTCAGTTAACCCTTTGGAGGCGTGAGGAGAAGGGAAAGGAATTTCACAAGTTTGGGTGGGCAGCTTGGCTTTGTGGGTACATCAAATCATGGTCAGCTACCTTACACCTGGAACCATATTCTAGGTATTTCTTTCCTGCTGAGAAGGGCTACTCAAGTTAATTTGAAAAGTCAGAGAAAGTCCTTAGGAAAACAAAATTTTCAGACTAGCACCTTTGAATTTTTAATCATTTTCTCATTTGACCTTATGCATTGTATTTTGGAAATGCCATATTTTTCAAAATAATATTTCCTATGCTTATTGTATATATTAACATATACTACATATATATACGTACATATGAATTATGCACAAAGTTTTTCCAGAAACTTTTGGTTTCTCTATGACATAATTTAGATTCTAAATTTTAGCATGACAAGATCAAAGTTCGTTTTTATTTAGTCCTTTTTTCAGACTCTCACACAAGGAGTAGGTTCACAGTGCTTTTAATTGTACAACTGGAAGCTCTGAATACATTTTTTAATTTTAAAAGCCCCATGGCCTCTTTAAGTTCCCTGAATTTAGCTAGACTCGGGTGACAAAAGGAAAAAGGGGCTGCGTGGTTTACATCTGAGTAGTAACTATAAATAAAAATTACTATGTTATCATTTTAAATGGCATAAAGCGTAAGAAAGCATTTTTAAAACTGTAAAGAGCTATAAAATGTCATACTAGTATTTTATCATTATTGGCTTATAAAACTAAACTCTTTTGACACTGCTAAATTTATTAGTGGCTTTAAATTCTTCAGCAGTCAGAAATAAGTCGAGGATGAGGATTCTTTAGCCCTTTTCTAATAATAGCACTGTTAATAATGATATAAAAAGTTACATATTATTTATTTAAACAGTGAAGTTTCTTGAACTAGCTGTTTCACTGAAAAGAAAAATCGTAAGAATGTCTCTTTAAAAAGTAAGATCTGGAGCGGGGACTGTATAGCTCAAGTGGCAGAGCACATGGCTAACATGCATGAGGTCCTGGGTTCAATCCCCAGTACCTCCTCCAAGAATAAATAAACCTAATTACCTCCCTCCACCAAAAAAACAAAACAAAACAAAAAAATGTAAGATCTATGGAGTTTTGGAAAATGAACTAAATTTGATTACAAGCTTAGCTACAAGATTTCTTTCAGATACCAGGTGAGTGCTTTTTAGCAATAATAACTTTTATTAAAGTCCAGATATGTGCTCTATGTACTTCTCACATCAATCCATTTAATGCTCAAATCTCTATGAAATAGGTACTATTATCTCAATTTTAGAAATGGGAAAACCGAGCAAAGAGTAATTGAGGAAGTTGTCCAGGATCTCACAGCTAGTCAGTGGCAGTCAGGGACCAGTGAGCCCAAAGGCTCCACTCTTAACCACTCTTAGAGTCCACCTCCCCAGGAGCTAAGACACTGTCCTCTTCAAGTTTCCATCCAATATGTAACGGATCTAAATTCCTGGCACTATTTCGTAAAGAGCAAAGTAGATTAGCATATCTGAAATATTTGTCATAAAAGTATGACATAAAAATGTGCTGGACATCATAGGCAATTAGTATTCCATATATTCAAAGTGGAACCGTGTGTGTGTGTGTGTGTGTGTGTGTGTGTGTGTGTATGTGTGTGTTAGAGACAGAGGGAGACAGAGAAAATGAGTTTCACAAATGTTGGGCATTATTCCAGCTATCCCTGGGTACTATTATTACTGTGAGTAAATGCTAGCTTAATATAAAAACCCACTTTTCTTCAGGGGAGGAGCCAAGATGGCAGAGCAGAGAGACACAGCTCACCTTCTCCCACAAATATACAGAGAATTGCATCTACAAACCCACTGAACCTCACAGAACACTGACTGAACTCCAGTTGAGTGTCTCTCACTTCGAAATACAGGAGGATTTTCACAAAATCTGGAAAACAACAAGTTCATGCTGTATAGCGCAGGGAACTATATTCAATATCTTTTAGTAACTTATGATGAAAAAGAATATGAAAATGAACATATGTATGTTCGTGTATGACTGAAGCATTGTGCTGTACACCAGAAATTGACACAATAGTGTAAACTGATCATACTTCAATAAATATTTACACAAAAAACAAAATCCACTTTGATTTATATATTTATACATATATAATGCATGCACACATATACACACGCACATGTACTGAACTATTAGCAGAGTTCAATGCATTGTTTACTGAGCATTTACTATAGACCTAGTCTATGCTGAGACGTATGTACGGCACTGAGGGAAATAGAAAAGCATAAATTATGATTCCCAACTAAATAAGATTTTCAGACTTATTGAAGAGACAGATTTCGAGAACCATGCAATTAACATACTGCAAAGGGCTAAATGGAATACAATCGATAAAACAGATTAAATGCAAGAGCTATGATCAATGACAAGCCGTTACAGGGAGGTAAAATGAGGGACTTATTAAAAGAAAAAGTTTCTAAGTATCAGAGGTGTCCAACAATGAATCTACTGGTTTGAAAAGTAATGAAATACCCATCACTAAAAACATTCAAGATGAGTGATGATCTATACGTGACATAAAAGAATTTCTGGAATGGTTGTGAAGTTGAACCAGCCTACATACCGTCTAACGTAATCTTGCATGCTTTAGATTCCATATCCCACAAAATAAGTTTTTTGCAAGGAAGGGAAACTTTATTTTGCTTGTTCTTTACAGAGAAATCACTCTCAAGAAGTTTAGACTTAAATTTGACTTTGAAAGATGAATTGGAGGTCAAAAAGTAGTGAAGAGAGTTAAAAAAAAAAAAAAAAGGAAGAAAAAGAATTCCAAGTAGAATTCCAAGTTCAAAGACAGAGAAGTAGAAATAACAAAAACTTAGGGGAAAAACACCTAGCTCATTGACACAAACAGCAACTTGGGGGAGCAGAGGTGGTGGGGATAGTGAGAGAAGAGTGGGTGGGAGGTAGCAGAATAAAAGCTGTCGCAGCAGAAAGGACGCAAACTCCCAAAAGGCATGATCAAGAGGTTTTCTCCATTGATTCACTGGTAAGAGATGGGGTTGATTTGAGGAAAAAGAGCATGATGGACAAAAGGTGACTCAAGAGACAGCTGGAGTTTGGCACTGAGTTGTACTGGGATAAGAATCTGGTTTCCACTACTAATTGTGACCTTAGGCAAATTACTTGACCTCCCCCTAACTGAGTATCCATACCAGTGGCTTGTTAATGAGGGTAAAAGAGTTAATCCTGGGAAAGCATTTAGAAAAGTGTCAGCACGTAGTGAGCACTGGGTAACTGTGAGCTGTGACTATTATTACAATATGCTTCCTTCTGACCAATATATTTTAATTCATGTCTAATTGGTAGAAAAAATATGGTAAAGAGGTGGAGAGATGATTTAGGACGGTACGCTTTCCTAACAGAGCTGCTCCGAAGTAGAATAAACTTTCTTGGGAATGCATTCATTTTTTAAAAAAATTTAAAGTATCTTTGATGGGAAAGGGAAATTATCTATCACCCTGTTGTAAAGAAGTTTTCTGCAATGAACAGGAAGGTGGATCACATGCCTCTTAGATCCCTTCTCTTTCTAAAGAGCTGAAGTTCTAAGTGACAGTGAATCTAGAAAGTTAATAAAAAAAATCCGTATTTTTAGTCCTTGGAGAGAAATGAAACTTAGGGAATAATTTCCTTCAACTTTGGGTTCATGAACAGTATACTATTAAGAGTATAAGCGCTAGAACAAGATCGTCAGACCCAAATCCAGATGGTGCCTTTTAACTCTCTTGTGCAAGCTTGAGCAAAACTTCCAAACTTTTCTGTTCCTCAGTTTCCCCAAATGTAAAATTGAGATAATATTAAAACTTATCTCACAGAATTTTTCTGAGAGCTGAAATAGCTGATACATGTAAAGTGCTTATAAAGTGCTTATGAGTGTTCAACATATGTTAGCTATATTCTTGTCACTGAGATTTAAAATATAGAATATGAAAAAAATAGGAAATACCAAAGTTTAGAGAAAAAATTAACTGCTGTATATCTAAAGCAAGAGTACATTTATAAACTCTCTTATTATACTTCTACGATTCACCCTCTGTAATGCTTAAATCAATGTGACTACAATTTTTAGCAAAAGAGTTAGCTGAAGGGGGTCCAAAGGTATTAACTTATAGTTATAAAGAAGTAAGTCCTGAGGATGTGATGTACAGCATGGTGACTATAGCTGGTACATAACGCTGTATTGTATGTTTGAAAGTTGCTGAGACAGTAGATCTTAAAAGTCCTCATCATGTGAAAAAAATGTAACTACATATGGGGACAGATATTAACTAGGATTTTTGTGTTGATCACTTCACAATATATAAAAATATGGAATCATTCTGTTGTACACTTGAAACTAATAAAATGTCACATGCCAATCATACCTCAATTTTTTGAAAAAGCGTACTCAATACAATGACAGTATCTACTTATTATGACATCACGGTTAGCCAAAAAGAAAAAGAAAAAAGAAAAGGAAAGGAAAGAATAGAAAAGAAAAAAAAAATTAGCTGAGGGACTCAGCCTAAACAGTTTGGTAGCACATAAGCTATAAGGGACTCTACTCTGTATAACAGTAGTGTGTATCTGTTAATCCCAAATTCCTAATTTATTCCTCCTCCCCCCCTTTCCCCTTTGCTTACCATAGGTTTGTTTTCTATATCTATATGTCTGTTTCTGTTTTGTAAATAAGGTCATTTGTATACCAGAAACTAACAGAACACTGTAAATCAACTATACTTCAATTTAGAAATAGACTCTATAGCAAAGTATCATTCAAACGAATTACCTGGATTTGTCATGGTTACCAATGCCCACTCTCATTAAATGCATTTACACAGTTTCTGTTGGGGAACTTACATTACATGTCGTATTTGGTCTCTTGAATTCCAATATTTCTCCCTCTCTCCCAAAATCCATCCCGTACCACATACTAGAGAAAGCTTCATTGCAGTGGACAAAGCATGCTAAATACTGACATTTCTCTTATGAAAAAAAAATCAGTGGAACCTTATTAGTTATCAAATTAGACAAGATTATGCATAAACTCCTCAGGTTGGGTTTATCAATCTGAAATTGACTGACTGATGAGTCACTGCTGCCTTAATATTTCTGAGCCAAATGGAACCACACAGTTGTTCTCTGCACCTCTGCTCATGTTGTCTCAGTCTCTCCTCATTTCCACCACTCAAGAACCACCACAAATATCATTGTCTTGGCTATGCCTTTTTGGATTCTCACTTCTCCACAGCCTTTCCCTCCTTCATCCCCTGCTCATGAAAACCGTTCCTTCTCTAATACATGAAACATAACAGGAAACATCTGTTAAAATTATACGAGATGGTGAAAATAAAAACAAGAAGAGGGATATAATTATGGTAAACATATCCCATAGATGTCTATACCTCAGGTTATGGAGACTCCAAATTTGGCACTAAGCCTTTTAGTAGTGAGTGACAAAAGAAACACTGGTGGTCAGTTATATATACACAGGCATCATTAGATAACAATAGTGTAACTATAGTCACCATGCTGTACATTACATTGCCAGGACCTATTTATTTTATAACTGTAAGCTAATACCTTTGGACCCCCTTCAGCTAACTTTTCTGCTAAAAATTTTAGTTGCACTGATTTAAGCATTGCAGAGGATGAATGACAAAAGAATAAGAAGAGAGTTTAAAATGCACTCTTGTTTTAGATATGTAGCAGTTAATTCTTTCTAGAAATAAATATATATATATTGGGGCAGCGTCTGAAAAAGGAGTTAGAAATTTCCATAGTCTTATAGAGTGGATACTGTAGTTTGCAGTGAAATGTTTCTGCAATTCTTGGTGGGAGTAATGAGTTTTGTGGGGCTCTTTCGTAGAGCAGCCCTCACCCAGGGCCAATGACACCACATTAAAGCATAGGTCATAAAAGCCACTTACTTGGGGTCTTTAGAAGGCATTCTGGAACACAACTGGCCTAGCTCAGTGATAGATGTCGGGGCTTTTCAGAAGAACTGTATATCCCTCAAACTATGTTTGCTAAAGATTGTCACCATTGTCCTAGACATTGTGGGACAACAAATTTGAAAGTATTGTCTGTGAAAGAAGAGTTCAGGTACTCTACATGGCCACACATTAAATTAAATGCCTATGATTAAACCAGTGGCAAGCTGACCCCATCAAAAACTAGCACGCACAGCCAAGACAGATCCAGAGGCGAAGCACTCAGAGGTGAGCTATGAATCTTTGTGTTCTGCCTTTCAATAGAGGGACCGACGTACTTTCGCCATCCTCACCCTTGACCACACCCCTGAACATCAGAACATTTTCGAAGCCCAGGACCCCATTTTACGTATCACCATGTCCTCTGCAACAACCAGCACCATGCTTGGCACGTTAAAGAAATAACTGCTACACAGAGACGATGCCTCCTGCCCCTTCTTTTCCATCCAACTCTTGACACAATTCCTGACAAAATGCTGGAGTGGATAGATGGCAGGCACGCTCAAAATTGTTTTACCATTAACAGACTCCATGCGCATTACATGTCACCTGCAAAATGTCCCATAAAAAAGAAATTGCAAAAAAAAAAAAAAAAAAAAAAAAAAAAAAAAAAAAAAAGACGAACCCATATAGAATGTGTTGAACCTTATTTTCTGTCCATTAAGTAATTTTACTCAAAGAGAATTGAAGCAATTGGTTAAAATCAAGAAAACAGATTAAAACCCTAGCTAATGAATGTCTTGGAGATTGCTGTGCAAGTAGTAGTATATGTTTAACTAAGACAAGCTTGCTGAGCAACATTTATGCATGTATTTTTAACTTTCTCAGGGCTACTGTTTTCAAGCCAGAGCATCCTCAAAGAAATTTTAAATCAGATTCCACCTCTGGTCACATTCCCACACATTTATACTTTGTAGTAGTTTTGCAGCCTTAACCCTCTTGAAATTTTAGATCATAATTCCAGGAGTTATTAGGTTGGAAAACAGCTTCCGGGCAAATGATGTTATTCAAAAAACTTTTTATACCAGAAATAATAGTTGGATTATTTCTGCCTCATAGACAGTCTTGAAGTCTGATTTTTAGTGTAATTTGGGTATTCTGACATGAGTGTTTCTTGCTTTTAAATAATATTACTCTTAAAACAAAAGGGAGAGATAAAGGGAAAAGTAAAGATAATAAATAAAATGGTTTGTTAAATAAATGCAAAGGTTAAAATTAGCTTTGACCTTCCTTTTCTGTTTAGTTTACTTATAGTTCTATATTTCAATGGCATTATGTAAATACTTCGATATTTGCTATTTAAGGGTCAATCAACATCTTGGGTTCTATTGCGTTTCAATAAATGTTACCCCTTTCTAAAATTGCCGGTCTTAATGTATATGTTTTCTTTTAAAGTTACATTATTTACTGTTGAAAAGTTATTCCTATTCCTAAAATTAAACCATTTGTTTATGTTTTTTAATATCAGTACAGATAAAGTTTAAAGATAGAATAAATGGTCATGCACCAGAATTCCTGTATCCCTCTGAGGTTTGTCAGATAGTGGTCAAACACAGAATTCATTCTGTAAAAGAATTTCTTTAAATCCAAAAAGATGAGTTCATTTGAACAATCTATCAAGTATACTCTGCTTTATTTTAATAAGTTGTTTCATCTTCTGGATCATTTTATGGTAATAATCACTTTTTTATTGATGGTGAGTTCAGTTATGAAAGTGAGAAAAAGGGAGAAATGCAGATATTTTTAAAAATCCAACTGCAGTTACATCTGTGAATTCATACACATGAATTATGCTCACAAAAATGAGGTAGCTGCTTAATTTTTTAAAAAAAGGAACTATGGAAATGCTAGCTGAATGGTCGAAGAATTTAACGATGGTTTTCAAAAGGTGAATGTCTTAATAAGGAATCGTATCTATTGTCCATTATACTCGATCCAGAACTTACTTTCAAAGTATTCCAAAATCTTACATCTGGGGTATTGCTCTCAGTGACAGTGGTGTCAAGGGGAATGTAAATGAAGGCAAAACTTGGCACAAGGAGAAGAACTACCCAATAACCTGACACAGATCAATGTGAAACAGTACGACCCCACCTATCACTGGGATCTTCTGAGTAAATCCTGGATAAACTTGTTGGCAGTGTTACAGCAAATCATCCGAGCTGTGCAGACTTTCACGTATTGAAAATTCTGAAAAATTTTGTTCCTCTTGAATTTTTCTCTAATTAAAAATTAGAATGAAGAATTTAGATATGTTTATATAGCAATCTAGGTATACAGAAATGCTATCATTAGAAAAATTATGCCTAGATTACTAATGCAATCTCTATCAAAATTCCAACAGCATTTTTCACAGAAATAGAAACAACAGCCCTAAAATCTGTATGGAAGCAAAAAAGAACCCAAATAGCCAGAGCAATCATGAGAAAGAAGAATAAAGCTGGAGGCATCACATTTCCTGATTTCAAGCTAGTATAACACTACAGAGCTATAATAATCAAAACAGTATGGTACTGGCATAAAATAGACACATAAATCAGTGGAATAGAATTGAGAGTCTGGAAATAAACCCTTGCATACAAGGTCAACTAATATTTGACAAGGGAGCTAAGAATACTCACTGGGGAAAGGACAGTCTCTTTCACAAATGATGTTAAGAACACCAATTATTCACTGTAAAATATAAGTTGTTTCTTAAATTCTCAAAAATATGCACAAGTACATCACCTAAGAAAACTACATAGCCACATGCAGAAAAAGGAAATTGAACCCCTATCTTATGCTACTCACAAAAATTTACATGAAATGGATTAAAGACTTGAATATAAGACCTGAAGCCATAAAACTAGAATAAAACACAGGAGAAAAGTTCCTTTGATACATGGATTACTACACTGACGTTTCTAGTTTAAAAAATAATATGTATTTTTTCCTTAAAATGCAACTAATATATACTCATTAAAGAAAAGTAGCTAATACATGCAATCAAAAAGGTGAAAATTTTAAAAAATTGGATATAATCCTGTAATCAAGCCTTTTAGCACTTTATTTATTTCATCACATATTCTATCAGTATTTTTGTTCCATGCAGGATACACGCCTCTGTGTGTGTGCACACACCCAATATCCATTCAACAGGTATTTCTTAAATATGTATGACAACATAGATTCTGGTTTCCCATGTCATTACAACACTATTTTTACATGAAATTAGTATTTCATCATATATAAATACTACAATATTTTTAAAGAAGAGACTTTTTTCAAAATATATTATTGTTTTAAGTTCTGTGTTACTACGTACATACATGTAATATTAGGTAACTTCCTAAGAAGTACAAGCATCGACATTAACAAATTTTAATGTGTATTGTGTGAAATGAATCTTTGGTGCAGTACTATAACCAACATTATGAGCCTTGGTAAATGAGAGGCCTCATCTCACTGCAATCTCTTCAGCATTGGTTACTGTGGCATTTTTAAACTTTGCCAATTTGCTAAATGAACTAGGCTCTCACGATTAATTTGGATGTCCAAAATTATTGTAACAATCAAACTTTTTATATGTTTAGCCCCCATCTGATTCCCTCCTATTAACTGAATATTCACACAATTTCCCTACTTTTCCTTTAATTTGTAAGTAGTTTAAATTATATTTTAATTAGGTAGGAATATATTAAATTGCCAATAGCCAGTTTTAACAAAAATGGCAATTTATATAATTAAACCCAATATGTTACAAATATATTTCTCAGGTCCTCATTTGTCGGTCTTATGATTTAAGATGCAAAGAAACTTTTACATCTTTGTGATCAAACCTAGCAAAATTTTTCTTTAGTGATTTCTGCCTTTGATGTTAATGCTTAAAGTTAACTTCCACCTCTCCCTCTACTTAAACGAATACTCACCAACACTATCTCTTAATACTCTATAGCTTCTTTTATTAAAAATGAAAAATTTTAATCCACCTAGAATTTATATTGGCCATGGTAAAGACATTTAATTTAACTTTTCTCTAAACACCTAGAAAATTATCCAGTCCTTTCACACAGATTCGAAATGCCTAAAATGACACTGTATCAAAAAGCTTTATCATGCTAAGAAGGAATGAAATTTCCTAATTACAGGTCAAACATGTTCACGTCATGTCGTATCATATTATATGACAAAACACCAATTATTCACTGTAAAATATAAGTTGTTTCTTAAAGTCTCTAAAATATGCACAAGTACATCACCTAAGAAAATAAACAATTATGGTTCTTAAACAATTTAAAAATTAGGAAATATTTATTACCTTTTATAATGAATCTCAGCAGTTCAACTTAACTAATTTATGCAAAATGTATTTTCATTTATGGAACATGACTGTGGGCAAGACTTCTTCCTCTGAGAGCATGTACAACCTAATTATGCAAAAAGTTCTATGGAGACAGTTTGGGTTCAAGGTTTTTTTCTCAAATTAAATTATTATTGTTAGAACTGCTTCTTTCTTGCTTAGTATCCTAAAGAAAGACACAAAAATAAGCAATTGCTTGCTCACATACATTATTTTAAAGCCTTTTGGTCAACGGTTCATGCATTATTTTATTTGGAAGGAAAAACCCTCTTAATTACAAACAACTGCTGAATAATAGAAAATGCTCAAGCAGTTGTTATTAAAGTATTAAGACATATTATCATTTGACATTTAAAAAGTAATAAAGCTCTAAGTTTTCTACGATTTTTGAATGACTCTCTCTCATTGTTCCTTATCAATCAAGAAGCTGAGAGCCACAGCCAAAGGAATTCTACATAGACCATTATTTTCTGCCAGGCTAGTGTTTTAGGACTGCTTCAAGTGGATCAGCATCGGCTACTCAAGTAGCAGTATCTCGTTCCAAGACCAGTACGAGGCAGCATCTCTACAATGGCTGCATTATGTTACTCAGGCTGATGTACATTTTGAAATTAACCCTGCAATTCAAATTGTGCTAATAAAATTCCCCTGGTGCATTATACGTACATACACTTGAAACATCCAGAAAATACGCTTAATAAGTTTATGCTAAACTTTTCAGATGGAGATTAGATATTTGTAGGTAGAGCATAAAGACAATCAAACATAATCAGGCATTTAAACAAATAATTTTGAGTTGAGAAGAAATTATGAGGATAGTGGCATTAGATTTAAATATGTATGGTGCTTTCACTTGTAAGGTTAACTTGAGAAAACTAAGCTGAACGTATATTTTTAAAAAAGAGTCTTATTCAAGAGATTGAGGTGCAACAATAAAAGATGATCTACAATGATTTATAAATGCTTATGAAAAGAAAGGGATACAGAAATTGTATACTGTCCAGGAAATATACTATCACATAATGAGTTATTAACTAAGAAATGAGGGACTCAAACCAAGACTGTACTTTCAGGGATCGATTCTGCCGTGTATTAGTGAAGAGCTGCGGATTAAGCTACAGAGCTCGGAAAGCCCATTGCACAGGTAAGGAGCATCACAAGCTGGTATTTGCGTAACTGTGAAAATCAGTGCTTTCTTTTTCATTTTTGAAAATAATAACCAGGGTTTTGATTTCAGAGAGTCATTGGATTTTGCCATGGCCTTTCAGTCTTGTTAATTATTGTGTGTTCAGAGTAATGCACATTTTTATCCACAGGTGGCAGACCTTTTTTAAATCAACTTCAATCATATTCAGTATTTTGTTTTGGTGGGGTTTTTTTTTTCTCCCTTAAAACTGCCACCCACATTAAAATGTAAGAGTGTGCTGCTCGGAGTTCTCATTAATGTTGCACAATTTAGATGATAGATTTGTCAACAAAGTGGCTCATTCTCAAAGGCCACTGAACCCTGTCAGGATAAATGCCTTAAAAATTGTATACTGCAGAGTAATCTTTAATTATAAAGAACTCACTTGACAATTTACAATATATTGGGATTATTCTCCTTTTTCAAGCAGCAAAGAGTTTTACTTTCTAGATAAGGGTGACTGAGGGGGAAAAAACTGATTGGAGTTGATAAATAGTGAAAGCAAAGAGCTTGCTTATTTGCAAGTAAAAAAAGAGAGGTGACCAAAAGGCGTGTACAAATAACAACCACTTAGGATCACAAATTATTAACTGGCTAAATGGTTAAAGCAAATAACTATAAATGCAGTGACATTTTAAAAGAATGTTAACATAGAAGGAGATAAGCAAAACAAAAATAACTGCCAACAATGGTATAACTCATCACTCTTCTCAATTTACCTTCGATTTACAAACCTGTGTGAAGTACTTTTTTTTGTTGTGTTATTTTTGGTCAATGCAGTACAAAATCTGATATTCAGCTAAGCCTTTCTGTGGATACTGTTGATATGGGCAAAGATGCTTTAACTTGGCAATGCACGTCAATACATATGTAAATAATATATCCATAATTTTAGAGCCCTCAAAACATTCTGCTTCTATTCAATGAAATGGCAGTGTCTAATGTCCTTTATCACACTTCTTAGAAAAAGAACCCTGGGAAGAATAAATGCTTATTTCACTATTCTATTGTGCTTCATTTCCAATGCGGGAAATTCTTTACTAACATCTTGTATTACTTTACCTAAATTTTGAAAGATGTGTCAGTTTAATTTACACTATTTGCAACCATATTTCTCCCACCTGAAACATAATACACTACTAAAGAAATAAATGGAACAGATCTGAACTATCTGCTGTACTATTTTAACACCTATTCTGAAAATATTTCCATAATATGTTCAGTTCAACACATGGTACAAAAGCACACACCCCTGTAACCACCACGCAGGACGCTGGTGACACGCTCCCTTTCGTCAGAAGTGCTTCCTGACCCCAATTCTCCCTCCTTCAGCTCAGCCTCTTTCCGCATTCCTAGAGCTCAACGCTTCCTGACTTACAGTAGTGTTCCCTTGATTTTCTTTATACTTCTACCATCTATAATGCGTCTCTGAAAAATAGAACTGCTTGCCTGGGATCACCCTGTAGGTGTTCTTCCCCGTTTGCTTTCCTCCACTTAATAGTAATCAGATCACTAAAAGCCTCGCATTTTCATTGCTCCGTATTTCATTGTATGACTATTCTATAAACTGTCCATCATGTTGATGACAATTGAGTTACTTCCAATTTCTGGCAAATACAAATATTTCTCCTGTGAACATTCTTGTACATATTTCCTGATACATGTATGCCCATATTTCTCTGGGAAATATATATCTAGGGTTGCTATGTTTAAACAGGGGCTATAAATTTTATTACTATATCCAAAAGCAGTTGTTCCAATTTACATTCTGACCAACACTGGATAAGCGTTGTTGTTGTTGCCAATGCTGGACCTGCTAGCCATTTTATTTTTCCCCATTCTGAAGCATGTGTGGAATCTCATTATGAATTTACTTTTTGTTTCCTTGACTGTTACTGAGGTGAACCATTTTTTCATGTTTGGACACTTGGATACATTATAGGCCATTCGTATTTCTTCTTTAGTCCATTTTTCTACTGGATTATGTAAATTTTTACACTGATTTGTACTTCAAAAAAAATCTATTCTGGATATCACTTGTGTCAATGATGCTTTGCAAATTTATTCTCCCACTCCATGTCCTGTCTTTTCACTCTTTTATGGTTTTTTTCCCCCAGTAAACAATAAAATAATGTAGCACCTAATGTAAATGATGAACTCTGGGTGACAATGATGTGTCAGTTAAAAGTTATAAAAAATGTACCACTCTGGTGGGGGATGTTGATTTTGAAGAAGGCCATGTGTTGGGGGGAGTTGGGGAGAAAAGGATAAAGTCTGTTTAAAAAAAGTAACGTAGAATGTGTGCTTTTTTTCATCTAAGGAATTAATCTCTACTCCCAGATCATTAAGTTATTTTCCTAGATTCTCTTATAGGAGAATTCCTTATAAGAGATTTTCTTATTGTTTTTACCTCTTGCACTTAGTTTTTCAGCAGCTGAAATTGATTTTTTATGTGGTGTGGTGCAGGGATCCAATTTCATTTTTTTCCATAAATAATCAATTTTCCCCATACCATATGTTAAAATGTCTGTTATTTCCCTACTGCTTTAAAGTACCACCCCTATTATTTAAAAAAAGTCCATATATGCAAGAGACATTTCTGAGCTCTCTAGTTTCTCTCGTTTGTGTACTTGTCTACCCTGTAGCAAAGCCACACTTTCTGAACTAACAGAGCTTTATAGTAACAATAGAGCAAGTCATCCTACACACTGCTCCCTTTTCAAGAATGTCCTGATTATTCTTGTCTTTTCCATTTTAGAATCAACTTGGCACATCACACACACATGCACACTCACACACTCACATACACACACACACACGTACACACAGACAAAACTATTCAAAGAACAAACACAGACAAAACAATGAGTTGGCATTTTGACTGTGATTACACTGTACTTATAAATCTACTTGGGAGTAAGGAATACCTCTACAATATGGGATCTTTCAGTACGTGAACATGGTATATCTCATCCTTTATTTCAGAATGAAAAATATTTCTTAAAATTTCACAATTTTCCCCATAGAGGTAATAAATACTTCTTGTTATTGAACACTAGGCAAAAATCGATGCTGATATATAGAAATAGGGTTGATTTGTGTATAGTGTATACATCAACCTTGTTAAATGCTCGTATTAATTCATATTATCTTTTCAATCCTAATTATTTTATTTAACTTGCTTTATTGTATTGGCTAGGATCTCCCAAAAATGCTAAATAGCAGGGATGATAGCAAATATCCTGATGTTGTTCTTGACCACAGTAGGAAGCTTTAAACGTTTCACTATTATAATTTATGTTTGCTATAGGTATTTCATAGCACACTAAGGAAGTCCTCTGTTTTCAATTTTCTAACAACTTCTTAAAATAAGATATAGATGATAAACTTTATTAAATCCTTTTTCTGCATTCATTGAAATGATCATGTGATACTGTCCTTTTATCTATATTACACCGGCTGATTTTTTTACATGCTAGCAAACTTTGATTTTCTGAACTAAAAAAACTTGCTCATGATTAATAATCCTTTTCAGATATTGCTGAATTTGGTTTGCTAACACTTGGTTGACAGTTTTTCCATATATTCATGAGAGGAATTTGCATCTGAATGTCCTTTTTCATACTATTCTTGTCAGATTTGGTACCAAGATTATATAATCTTACAAAATAATTGGGGATTATTACCTCCTCTTCTGTTTTTTGGAAAAAAAAAAAAACCTTATGCAGGATTAGACTTATTTCTTCCTTACATTTGCCTCTGAAGAAATCTCAGTGTGGAATTTTCTTTTTTATTACCAAAATTAAATTCCCTTAATGTTTATAGAAGTATTCAGGTTCCCTATCTCATTTTTTGAGTAAAAATTGCTAAGTTATATTCTTTTTCTAGCAATTTGCCAAGTCATTCAACCCTTCGTATTTCCGAACATAAACTTGGTAATGTAAGTTCATGACATTCGTCAGTAGCTGATTAGTGTCTGCACATCTGTTGTGACATCACCTTTGTCGCTTCTGATACAGGTTATTTGCCTCTTGTCACTTGTTCTCTTGCTCGGTCTCATCAGGGGATTGGAAACTTTATTCACCTTTTGCAACAATCAATTTTTGGCTTTCTTGGTTCTCTTCTTCATCACATGTTTGTTTCTCATTTCATTAATTTTGCTCTTAGTTTAATTTATTTCTTCCTTTTACTACTTTGAATTTATTTTGTTATTTTTGTAATAAATTATTGGCTTATTAATTTTCACCCTTTTTTTCTAACGCATTTATTTATGTATAAATTTCCCAGTAAATACTTCTTATATGCATTCTATAATTGTTCTGTGTAACATGTTCATTTTTATTAAGCCTAAAATATTTATAATAATTATTGTGATTTCTTTTTAATTTTGAAACTTTTTCTAGCTATATTTTTGTTATTCATTTGTAGCTTAATTTTACTGGTATGACTCCACTTCTTCAAAATAACGTGAATTCTGCAGTTGTATGTTAGGTTCTATATATGTCTATGAGGCCAAGTTTCTTAATTTTGTCTTTCAACTTTAGTGCTTTACTAATTTTTTTCTATTTTATTCCATCAATTACCAAGAGAAGTGAGTTAATATCCACAGCTATGGTGGATGTGTTTATTTCCCCCTGCTATACTGTCAAATTTTCTTTAATCTGTTTTGAAGTTATGCTATTTGGGGCATTTAGATTTAATATTATTCTATCTTCCTATTGAATTGAAATGTCAATCATTTATAAAACTATCTCCAGTAATAGTCTGGGCTTTAAAGTCTGTTTTGTTTAATCAGTGTAGTTACACCAGTGTCCATGTGGTATTTGCATGGTATGATTTATCCATCTATTTTCCATTATTATTATGCTTCACACGTGAGGAATCAGTGGTTATGGAACAGACCCAAAGGTGGTGATACAGCCAGGAACTGAACTCAAACAGTGTGTCTCCAAAGTTGATGCTTGTCTACACTACGCTTCTCTTACAAGTTCCAAAGAGAGCTTAGGTTCAGGGGGAAAGAATGCTCTCATTCTAATTTCTCCAAAGAATTTCTCACAGACTGTTACCTAACTGTGATTTTTCACCTAGCTTTGAATTGAATTCTCACTCCTTTAATGTTCTAAGGCAGCATAATACTGTAGAAAATCCTTTAAAAAAAAAAAAGAACACACTCAATCCAGAACTGCAGTACTCAGCCTCTTTCACTTACACACAAGAAGTCATTAAAATTTTGCTTTTTGCCTTTGAAACTAGTGTGATTACTAAAAGCAACCTTCATGTGCTTGTCAAACGCCACTGAACAGGATCTCAATCTGCCCTAACCTAAAAGAGGTAGCCAGGCTGAAAAATGATCAAGACTTCTAAGTGGCTGCATGGCTCTACTGAGAAGGAAAGCTTATTCCAACCCAACTTCAGGAAAAGCAGTCGAAAAGGATGGGTGATAAGCTGTTTCATCTTTCCTTGAATAGACCACATACATAGTATTTTAAACAAAGGCACTAAGCCTCTTATGAAATCATTTGGAATCACATACTTTTTGTATTTCTCAAATTTTAATACTAAATCATACTTGTTAAAAAAATGTATAAACTGTAAAAGAAATTAAAGTTGCTCATGATTCCATAATCCAGCACTAATAATACTTAACATATTTACTTTCAGCTATTTTTCCTGGTTTTTAAATGTATTTGTAATATATATGTATACTTGAATGTATGTATATGTGTGCATATGTGTATGGGTGTACACACATAAATTTGGAGATACACTGTATCTCTAGCATGGATTCTGACTTGTTTCATTTAACTCTGCATCACACATAATATCATGCCTTTCAAAATTCTTTAAAAATATTTTACTGACTGTATAATATGAATGTAACCAGATTTATGAAACTATTGCTCTTTGCTGAACAATTTAGTCAATCTCAGATTATTTCCATTATAAATATATGAAAATGATCATATTTACATATATGGTATCTGCTTTAATTATTTCTTTAAGTTAGATTCTTGAAAGCAAAATTGCCAGTTAGTTGGGCCCTAATATCTAGTTTTTTATTCACCCACAGTAATAACTCCCCCAGATTTATCTTCCACAATAAAAACTATATCTTTCAAGCTCTTTTTAACTGTGTCATGGTCACGTGGTCATGTGACTGTGTCCTAGCCAACGGAATGTACATGGAAGGAGTGTGGACAACTTTCAAAAGATGTCCTTTACAGGGAGGGAACATGAATCTTCTAGAAATATTTCCTTCCTGTTACTAGAATATGGACATGCTTGCTGGATACCAATACTGGATATTCTAAAACACTGGTAAAGGTTACATGTTCAGAAAAACAAAGTAAAAGATGAAGGATCTGGGTCCCTAATGACCATATAACCTAATTAGCTCTTAACTGCCTACACAGACTTCACATAAGAAAATATGAAGTTCTAGCTTTTAAAAATAATTTGGACTATTTGCAACCAAACCTTCTCCAAACTAAGAGAGTGAAAATGTTGCACAGAATGCTTTGGAAACATTTAATTCTCTTACTAGAGATGGTCAAGTCACTTTATAGAAAGCTAAACAAATATAACCTTTTTCCAGCATTAACTGAGAGCACCTAATGCCCCACATTCTTATCACAACATTATTCCAAACTACTACTTACTAGTTAGATAATAAATGGAACATAACTTTGCATTTCTTGTACTAGATTTTTGCATTAGAATTGCATTTGTCATTAATTATTTGTTCTTATATCTTGTTATCTTTTAAATTAAGATGTTAGTGCCTTTCTTATAATAATAGCTCTTTACATGGGATGTTTGCCATATTTATTAGAAGTAGGCCCAGCTTTCCAATTGCCTTTTAATTTTATTTATACTTGTGTTTTAACTTGTTAAACTATAAAATTTTCATATTTGCAATAATCTGTGACTTATTCCAGTTCTGTTGTCATTAAAAACCATTATTCACAATGCTTTCTTCCATATTACATTGATTCATTTGTGAATATATGGAAGTCTTCTGTATAAAGAGTTAAACAATATTTTAGGGTTTAAAAACAACACAGCTTTTAAAGACGATAACAACTACCATTGAATCTAAGGGTTTTTACAAGTAAATTTGTATCTTGAAGTTCTAGAAATATGTCATATGACTTTTAGAGTGCATTAGTGAGTAAGTAAGTTTTAGTTCACTCTGCAAGAAGACTGCTTTTTCACTATTCTTCTTAGAACTAAACAGAAAGAGAATGTCTTTTCCATCTTACTAGTGACAAAATCCTGAACAATAAGATCCCACATCTCCTACCTTTTCTGCTGTCATCCTTACAGCAGTCAACCATGGGACTATAAAAGGATTTTCAACTCTAGGTTTGTGGTCAAACTTTCAGTTCCTGTTCCAAGAGTATAACTTTTACAAGCATTTTACATGCACTCACAGATAGATGCCCACTAAATTTTTCTACGAAGCAAACTGGAAAATATGTTTGGCCTCAGGAAAACTGTATTTTTGTATTTGTTTACAAAAACATACCTTGAAAAAACAAAATAGCCTTTAGAAATTTTGGGAAATGTATGACCTACCTATAGTGACCCCAAATAGTTTTTTTGCAGCAACAACAAAAAAGCAGCAAATAATGTTTAAAAAAAAACATTTTTCAATGAGGAAAAATAAACTTTTGCAACTTCAAGAACTGTGTATCTCATTAAGAAAATGAAAAGAAATGGTGCTATCATCTGCCAGTTTAGAAACATTACCTTCAAAATGAGTTTGCAAATTATAATTACAAATTTAGTTGTCATCTAAACATAAAAGACTATGTATTATAGCTTATATTCATATGTCATGTATCTTATTATAAATTAAAAATAAGAGAAGGCACAAAAACTTCCATTTTTATAGGAATCAATTTTTTCAAAGATGTGTATTATGTGTTTCATGAATATATCTTTTTCCTACCCAGGGCAGTGCCAGAGTTCTCTGTTCAGTCTTCAGAATCTTGTAAGTAGATTCAAACAGGACTTGTGTCATCAGCAAGAGGAACGCTAGAAAAAAATGAAAGTAGACCTTTACCAATGCTTTGTTCCTTTTTAGTAAATATATCAAGATATGACTCTTAAGAAGCAAATGTTGATGGTTTTCAAAATAAATTTATATAGATATATAAATATAATAAAGTTATTATTTATAGAAAAACAGGCATTAATTTGACATTATAATGCCACCAGAATTAATCTAAAAACCTATAAGCATATAAGTTACATTATATGCATACAGACATGTATGTTAACCTCAGAAGTTGTTCATTTTGTATAATTTTGATATAAACATCCTGAATATACTTTAGGACTGGCAACTTATTAAGGTAAATTCTTCCTTCTTGGAGTGAGTTACGACAGATTTACAGGTGTCCTCACAGGTCCTTTCCTTGATTCCATTCAAATGTATGACAGCAATGGTCAACACAGTAACCGCCCAGCTGGAGTCACTCAGCTACCTCTATATTCACAATTCTTGCTATAGATCTCCATGACTACACTACCCAGCTCAACCTCAAAAACACTGCTGTTACCACTTTCATCAGTGAATAGAACTCTGGCTTTGTTACCAGTTCCCAAGGCTGGCAATCAGTTGAAATTCCCAAGAATCAGACTTTTGAAAGCAGGAAACCAGTACATGGTGGCAGCAACAGCCTCGGTATCCACTCAGTCTCTTCCCACTCAGTTCAGTCTATGAAGAACTGAGTAATTCTTCAATGTTTATTCTTATTATACCATTGATTATTCACAATTTTGATGAAAAGTTTATGGTATTTGAGCTGTTTTATTACCGTATTGTTATCTATCTGGACCGTGATTGAGGAGGGGGTAGTTTACTTCACTTCAATATCAGATCTTTGTCCATAAGCACAGAAATCCAAAAGTCACCACACTGACAGAGACTACTCCACATTATTTGATTAATTCACTAATTACTACAATGGAAAGTATTCTAAAATGAAAAAAGTTATTAAAAATTTTGAACATCAGAAATCATGCTGCTGCAGTTAAATAAAGGCTGTCTACACATAGACTGCCAATAAAAAAATACTTTTTTATCTTCATTAAAAACTGTACTAAAAATGTACCCCAAACTCTGTTTTTTCAGTTAAGCAAAATATTACATCTGACCAACGATAAAAAGATTGCCACAGTAGAATTTACTTAAAGTGAAACAGAAAAATTTTTCCATATCCTATATGTGGGCAACAGAGAAATAAACAGGTGGTAATATTACCCACAAGAGGGAGCCTGTATTTTTATATTTTTTTATCACCAAACTTTGAAACCTTGAATTAGAAGATGAAATTCTAAAAGAAAAAGTTTGTTGATACCATAACCTCAGTGTCAGGTCAAATTTTCAAAGAGTCAGATTTCAGCTGGCATATTTTTATTCAACCATGACATGTCGATATGTCAGAAGAGTGGAATGACAATTGGAATTTCAAAATTTTTCCTGCGTATGTTGTAATCAGGTTTTCTGAGCTATAATAATGAAGACGTAACGGCCACAGCAGCCTAAGAAAATTCCTTTTAGGTGGTAGTGGCATTAGTTGGGTGAAATTAGAATTACAATGAGTGCTCTATATCCAAATTTAATTATATAGAAGTGAAATGATACATCAGTCATCTTCTTATCAGAAAAGAGGCTTATATAAACCAATAATTTTCTACATATTTATGGAACAGGAAACACCTATTTTAAAAATTACAGTGGCCAATCTCACAAATGTCACTTAAAACTTGCCTATGAAAGGGTATAAACCGGCGTGACACCAGGGTGAACTTTGCCTTCTTAGAGTTGAGAAAAAGATCTTTTTATTAAAAAAAAAAAAATCTAAGCTTTATTCCTTCATATCCTATCATCTCCCTAAACAACATCTTAAATTACTAAGACTCTCAATAAATATGCTCTGGGTTTTGTAAAAATAAAATGCATTCATCACCTTAAAACTACCTTATAGAAAGTAATTTGGGCAACTCTTTATCAACTGAGAGTGATCTGTTCTATCACAAGACATAGAAATAATCCAGTTGAAATTTGTTTAGTGATCCCTTCTAAAGTGCAAGAAAGACAGATGATAAATTGTCCCTTTTCCCCGGAGTCCTCTTCTCAGCTCCTTGGCAGTATTATACAACAGGGGCAGGGAGTGGAGGAAGAAGGGGTTAATCACTGCTGCTATTCCTTCTGGAATTCCAACCTACCTATTAAATCATTGTTTTTTCTCCCACTAGGGATTGTGAATCTAATGGACCTAAAATCAATACCTTATAAGTGACATAAAAAATATATTCATTTTATGGACTAATGTACCCTAGTGTCTGAATCCTATTTACACCCTCTACTTTAAAATGGAACAACAGACCCATTTTTGCCAGTAAAACGTTACTCAGTCACTCTGGTGACATGCTGCAGAAGGCACTGTCGTACAAAGTACAGCATGAGGGAAAGACTGGTGGCTGCAAACACACCACTGTAGAAACTTTAAACCTGGTGGTGCACCTTTGTTAAGAAATGCAATCAGGGAGGAGCATGCAGGTAGCTTCCAAGAGTTTCACCATGTTCAGAGGTGGATTTACATGTCTCTGTTTTATTATCTTGTTTTATAACTTACGTAACATTTTCAGTGCATCCAATACTACATTACAATATTGAAAATACAAACACAATTTCCATTTAATAGTGAATCCTGGGATTGAAGAAACTTAATTAAAAAATCCTAAAAGGCACAAATGCTCACCAACATACCAAAAAGATACTAGCCAAATAAATGTATAGTGTGAGATCACACCACATTAAACCACAGTCATGAGTGAGATCTGGGGAGACTGACGGCATTTCAACTCCGTGAAACAACCAAAATCTGTAATGACTATGTGTTTTTTTTTTACATATTAAGAAAATATGCTGATGAGAAGGTTTTATAATATATTAATTTTCATAATACTTTAATCCAAATAATTATTCATAATATTTTTTTACTCCAAAGGACCCACATACTTACTTCAGAAGCCATTCTTATCACTTACAAAGTATTGTGCTTAGTTTTACAAAGAAAACTTCAGTTTGCAATCCACTGGTAATTTAATTCTGAGATTATTTTCTTCCACTTTTAATATTTTCAAGTTATCAAACACGGAGCTACCCTGTAAAATGCAGAGGTACATGCAATGCAAAGATAAAGGTATGGCCAAAAAAAAGAAGGAGAAGAAAAAGAAAGCTAAAAACTGGAGAAGGATCTATTTTCCTGAGAAAATATCATTTGACTTGCTTTTTGTTTCATTGGGTACAAGTTGACACAGAGAATGATGAATAAGGAAGGCAACTTTAAAACATATTTTTGAGAGAATTCTAGCAACAGGTCAGCATGAGGTTTCTCGACCAGTTTTACTAGCTTAAAATGCATAGAGTTATAAAACTACAAAAGAAAAAAGAAAAAAAATAACTGTTGTTCATTATTCCATTTGCCAACCAGAGTCATTTATCCCCTATTAGATAAGGTATGATAGACTCTACCGAAAGGGTCACTGGCCTTCCATTTAATGATATTGCCCGCCCCAATCTGCATTTTCCCGGCAATGTCCCTCAACACAGAATAAATGGCTGATCCCTTCACAATAACAGCTGATTTCTATTTATTAAGCTAAAAAGGTCACCATTTTCTACGGCTGGGCCGCCCTGCACTATTGATAATTTTATGCATAAACAAATGGCAAATTTGTGCCACATAAATATGCATTAGCAATTACTTTTTCCTCGGGCAACGCTCACCGCATGCAAATGTGTACCTCGCAGGGCCTGGTAGCTTTTGTTTTAGCTCTTGAACAGCGAAACAAAAGAGCACAATAAACAATTTTAAAATTGCCAATCAATAAGCAATGCAAATGCAAAGGTAAATGGCAAGAAACTTGCTCAGAAACAACTAAACAAAAAGTAGGGGGGAGGAATGGTGGAAGGATTTTCTTTTTTATTATTATTTCATTTCTCTCTCTTTCACAGTGAAAAGGCTAAAGCCCTCTTGACACAGAACAGCTAGTAGCTAGGCCGGTGCTAAAGTAGATGCCAGATGGGAAAAATAGGAAATATACACATGTTGAATCGATACACACACACACACACACACACGCACACGCACACGCACACACACCCTCAAAAAGGAGGTCTGGGAAAAACTATTCCTATGTGATTTCAAAGGCATCACCTCTTCAAATTTCTGCTTTTTCAATTTCAGAGATTCAAAGAATTTTTTTAACTGCGAGGCACTACACACACACAGAGCCAAATCTCAATTCCACTGCACTTTTGTCACGTTGCTGTTTTCTGATATCGTACACATGAGACGAAGGGGCTATCTATACGTGATCAATAAGTAGCATATTTTTAGGGGCATGAGGAAGAGGAGTAAATGAGGACCATACAAATAAGAGATTAAAAGCATC